>NC_053119.1:4723049-4785549 GCF_010015445.1 Perca fluviatilis | reverse complement strand
GTGTTCTCTCAATGAGCTTCATGAGGTAGTCACCTGAAATGGTTTTACCTTCACAGGTGTGCTTTGTCAGGGTTAATTAGTGGAAGTGTTTCCCTTATTAATAAAAAAGCAAAGGGTGGCTACTTTGAAGAATCTAAAATATAAGACATGTTTTCAGTTATTTCACACTTTTTTGTTAAGTACATAATTCCATATGTGTTCATTCATAGTTTTGATGCCTTCAGTGAGAATCTACAATGTAAATAGTCATGAAAATAAAGAAACACATTGAATGAGAAGGTGTGTCCAAACTTTTGGCCTGTACTGTATGTGTATATATATATATATATATATATATATATGGTTTAATTAAAAAAACATCACATTTTCTTGAGGAAGGACGCCTTTGTTTGAATGCTTTCAGTAATTATTTGATAAAACTGAAACTTAATACGCAGTCAAAATAAATGAATACAAAAAAATAAAATTTGCTTCCTGAAGTCTAAACATAATAAGCGTTTGTTTGCAGATGTTGCAGACTGCTTACGGGGCTGTAGCGGAGACAAAGTGGTGCACTTTTCTTTTCTTCTCTCACTTTACTGGCTATCGGTTAAATAAAACACAGATAATCTGCAAATTAACGAAAATCAGCCAGGCCGATTATTGGTTGATCCCTACAACAAAGCAATCCGATTAGCTAACCAGAAATGTCTGGAGGTCCACCCATCAATCAGCAGGTGTGGAAGGCTGCTTCTCGACCCCTGCTGCAGCCACAGTCGGCTACAGGCTGCTGCCTTGCTCAGAGGCTCTCTGGCGCCGTTGCTCTCTTAACTGCGAGGGAGCGGTGCAAACTGGCAGCAGCGCGTCGTCTGTTGACACTCTGCTGGCGAACGTCTCCCAGCTGGATGCTATAACGAGGTGCCGAGAGGCAGACGGCGCAGAGAACTACTTCTCCCAGCAGCCACCGGGAAAAAACAAACCACACACACACACGTGGGACAGAAAACGGTCCGCTGAGAGGTCCATCTCTGAGAGCAGAGCAGGTCAGTATCCTCCCTTCTTCTAGTTTGTTTCTTCAAGACGATGTCCTTCCAGGAATTCGCAACCTTTATCTGGGATTTTTTACATATTGTGATATTCTGCGATATGTTTTCCATCTTTAAACGACGTCCCCAAAGGACAACATCTGTTTAATCTAAAAAGACACACTTTCTCCGTTTGTTCATCTCACTTCAATTGTATTGCTGCAAAATGGGATTGCCACAGCGACCAAGTGACCAACACATGGGTAATAAAAGAGCGCTGCTCGGCTTCCGTGTGTCGATACGGTATTGCAACGGAAAATATTGCGATGCCATGCATCGTTTTTGTTTTTTTACCAACCCTACTTTGTTCGTTTCCAGCCTTGGGACATTTGTTGCATGCCCTGCCTCTCTGTCTCTCTCTCTATCTCATTTCCAGTCTCTCTCTATACGGTCAAATACAGGCAAAAATGTCCCAAAAAATAATCTTAAAAAAAGGTCCAGTGTGTGGGAATTTCTCCCATCTAGCGTTGAGATCAGATATCGCAATCAGCTCTCTCGTCTGCCCCAGTTCATGCGAATGAAAATGTAAAATTTCAAGCCAATAGGAATACTTAGAATTGATGGTGGTGGTAAATATTCATGAAAAAGGAACAAGTTTGTGAACGGGGCAACACAGATTTAGATAATGAACTAAACAAAGACTTCACTCGCCTACTAAATAGCAAAATAAAGTTCTGAGATCAATCCAGCTGTGACCTTTTTAACGATGTTGTTCCCAAGGCCTCGCTAGATTCCTAAAAAGATCTCATTTAGAGAAGCCTCCTGTTAGAAGCTGTTTCTCTGAGCGTGTCCATTGGAGGAATTCCAACACGCTTATCAGCGACGCAGGCTGACAGCAAACGCGATAACAAGTGCACATTTTTTACTGCTCAGTCGAGTCCTGTGGGGCCACGCGCCCAGCGCAGCAGAGACACTTTAAGGGCTCGCCGAGAACGCCGAGAACAAACGGAGCAGGAAGTCCTGCCCTCTGGGGACGCTGGCCCGAACCTGTCCCATAATTACCGTCCTCCATGTTACTCTGCCAACCGCTCGCAAACGGTATGCAAACAACTCTGCGGCCATCTCGCGTTTCAAAGTCAAGTCCTCGGCACCAGCTGTAGAGTGGGACGCCGATTTTTTGTATTTAACCACCTAATGCTGAAAGGAGAGCAGCCAGCGAGCGAGAGAGAGAGAGAGAGAGAGAGAGAGAGAGAGAGAGAGAGAGAGAGAGAGAGGACCAAGACAGAGGAACGAGCATGTTTGATAAACTGCAGATGTGCTGCAGGATAAGACCAAGCTGCTGACAGCCTCTCTGAGCATTCACAGCCTGCACAGCAAGGACATGTTCAACTTCATACAAGTGCTCAGCATGAGTTTAGGAACCCATGCTAAAGTTGACTAAAAAGAGGAATAAAAAAGGCCTTGATTAAAAAAAAAACTGGAAAAATCCAACCTTTAAGGACACCAATTTTCTTTGTGAATGAATAATGTATCGTAAATAAATAAATGTATGTAATGGGCTACTTTCCATAAAATCATCTCTCAATGCAAATCAAACCAGCTATTAGGCTAACTGAAATAAAACCATGACAATCTGTAGGTATGGTGAAGGGTATGTGATGATGTGGGGGTATGGTGAAGGGTATGTGATGATGTGGGGGTATGGTGAAGGGTATGTGATGATGTGGGGGGGGCTATTTTAATCCCAAAGGCCAAGGGAACTTTATCAGGATGCATAGTATCCTGGATCTCACTTATGCCCCCTGTATTTTAAGAAAGAACTTTTATTTATTTATGATACATTATTCATTCACAAAGAAAATTGGTGTCCTTAAAGGTTGGATTTTTCCTCATTTTTTTAATTAAGGCATTAAGATCAATTTCCAAAAGATGATTTTTGTATTCCTCTTTTAAGTCAACTTTAGCATGGGTGTATTCACTTATGCTGAGCATACTTGTATTTTAAATAACACACAGGTTTCCCGCCACCATTGTAAGGTTTAGGTGCAGCACCTAAACCAAATGAATGTAACTAAAAGACTTTTCTCAGGTCTAATGACTGCAGTTGGACTTCTTTAGAGTGTTATTTGTTATCTGCTCTTGCTTTTCCAACGTTTTAGACCCAGATATGGTGATAATAAAGGCCCAAAACGATGTGGAAAACCCCTTACAAATGACCAAAAGAGACACACACATGACTACAAAGAGACACAAAAAAATCCCCAAAGAGACATAAAATGTATGGGGACTAGGGCTGCTCCCTCTTAGTCGATTAGTCGACTAATCGGTCGTTTTGGTCTTAGTCAACTTAGATCTCTTTACTCCATTAGTCATGTCTGATGCTGTTTTCATGCTGAATGACTTATTTCCAAGAAACGTACGAGCTCATCTCTGGTAAACACAAGAATTAAAGTGGTGCTTTTAGCAGGAATCTTTGCGGAGAAACTCAGATTTACAGATCTGTCGATTAAATCAACTCATCGATTAGTCGGTACGATTGAATGAGTGTTAGTCGACGAAGAATTTCTTCAATCGAGCACAGCCCTAATGGGGAAATAGCATTTTTTTTATTATTTAAAAACGTAACAACTTCTTCAGGAAGGACTCCTAAACCCCCCCTGCCCAATACTCGCACCTTAGTCTTCCACAAGCTGTGGGAAAAACCTGGTAGATTTTTATTATCGGACCGAATGGCTCAAATTCTGAAACAAGTCAATTTGTGGGGGATTATAAACTTAGGCCAAGAACGTCCATGGTTTCCCCCACCTCTACGGTTTAGGCTCAGCCCCCAAGCCTGTTTTGTGGACCAACTACGCCAAATGAATGTAAAATCAATATAATAATAATAATAATAATAATAATACATTTTATTTAGCGGATGCTTTTCTAAATACACAAGGACATCTTACATGTTTAAAAGGGCATAAAAGAAGGAAATAGATTAAAATACGTTTAGCCTCATAGTAATACATTTTACAAAATAGACATCTGAAAATGCTAAAAAAAAAAAACACAAAAGCAGTAAAAAAAAAAGTGTTGGGAGGGTTTCTATGGCGATTTAGTACTACGAAGATTTGACTGAAAGAGACAATTATATTATTAATCGCAGTTCTGGGTTCATATTAGGGCTGAACGATTTTTGAAAATAATCTAATTGCGATTTTTTCCCCAAATATTGCGATTGCGATTCGATATTCGATTATTTTTTTAAGCTCTTTGTCTTCTGTATTATTCAACAAAGACAAACAATAAATCATTGTATAGTATGAACAACACACAATTACACACTAGACAGTTAAATAAGTAAAAACACATACATACATACATACATATACATATATATATATATATATATATATATATATATATATATATATATATATATATATATATACATACACACACACACACATATATTTTTTTACAGTGCACAGAGAGGAGCTGCCTCCAGCCCCTCCCCCTCGTGAAGTTGCGTGCCGACACCATCAACACTGCACTTGCTCAGAGAGGCTATCGTTACGTTAGTTGCTGTGGTCTTGCCGTGGGATTAACTGTACTAATAAAACCGTTGAAACACCGCGGCCACGCTGCTGTGAAAGCTCCCCAAACCGTCATTTATCAGTCTGATTGTTACCCCTCTCAGTGGCAGCTCCTCCACCCATATCTTTATATCTTTATAACGGAGCTAACCGCTAACCGGAGCTAACCGCTAATCAGAGCTAGCTCGTTGCCAACCGAGCCTTCAGTTCTGCGTGCCTGTATCCATTAACTGCATGTATGGACTCGAGCCCAAACAAAACCCTTCATTTTATTAAAATGGCTGTAAAAGTTTTAAACTTCAACTCAGAATTGTTTGAATGACAGAGATCAGCTCAAGGTACAGTGTAGCGTTAGCGTGCTAAGTTGATGCTTTCTCTGCGTAGTGCAGACTGATTTGCTCTTGCGAGTCATCAAATCGAGACCAAATCGCAGCCTTTGCGATTAGGAAATCGCGTTTTAACATATCGCGATATTATCGCAAATGCAATTAATCGTTCAGCCCTAGTTCATATGCATTTTAACCAATACTTTTCCATGACTTTTTGGCTAAATTTTTGGCAAATTTCCATGACTATATATTCCTGAAAATGTCAGTCGACATTATACAATAAGAATACTAATCAGTGTTATTGTCTATTGTATATATACACATCTTATTATGCTGTGTTAAAAAAAAAAATTCCATGACTTTTCCAAAACCTTTCCAGGCCTGGAATTAGCATTTTTCATATTCCATAACTTTTCCAGGTTTTTTCAAAACGTATGAACCCTGGCAGTTATTTCTGAGACAATTTAATTGTACAGCAACATTTAGAATTAAACTTACAGCTCAAACGTGTGTGTGTTGCGTTTACTGGCTGCTCAGACCTTGACTTTGGTGCTTTTCTCTCGCAGTAACCTTAGCCTGGCTGACCGCCCCCCCCCCAGCCCCCACCTCCGCCCTTTGTCCTCGCTGACCCTCTCACCGGAGCAGCGCTGAATTTACATTCTTCACCAATCCTTTAAGCTCGGCGACCAAGACGCTCTCATCCCCTGATCAAAACAGACCTGTTGACACGTCCAGCCGAGGAGCTCCTCGGCTCCTCTGATTGGCTCGCGGAGAGGAAAAAGATGTCGTACGGAAGGGAGGACGACAGTCAGGAAAGAGGAAAAAAAGAGCCGTCTCGCTAATCCTTGAGGTTGTCGTTGACTGCCGGCCGCCGTGACAAGTACAGCTTCGTTAGGAAGGGATAAGCAGAGGCGAGATGGTGGGGGGGGTCAGAAGAGGTCAGAGAGGATGTGTGGAGAACAAAACACCTGCAGTGCGTAGGACCAGAAACACCCAGCAACGTGCTCCTAAAAAAAAGGAGGAAAAACTCAGACGCTACTTGTCAGTTTGGCAGAATTATACTTTACTTCAGGGGTCCTCAACGTTTTTTAAACCAAGGACCCCTTAACTGAAAGAGAGACAGAGGAGGGACCCCCTACTACATATATTGTATAAAATAAAGTTGCATATGCATTTTTAGTGCATAGAATACTAAGCTATTAAAATAATAACTGTGGGAATGATTTTATAAATCATGTTTAAATGTTAAACATACATGTGGCACAGTGACGCCTTAGGATGAACTGTATCTGGGGAGGGCTACCTTAGAGACTACCTTACCTATGGGCCAGTGAGCCTATCATCAGTGGGGATTTATATTTCCCAATAATATAATATGTTGGATTCATGTTAAAACATTTTAACTTGAAAACAATGTTCAAAAATTAACTATAATTTGGTGGCCCTCCCCAGCAGTGACTTTGAGGACCCCCTAGGGGTCCCAGACCACCTGTAGAAGACCTCTGCTTTACTTGAACAAAAATGTCAGTGATTATCAGCGTTTCTAGTGACCGCTCAGTGTGCGGCCCTGCTTTATTTGAGCGTGCGGGATAAAAATTAGGGATGCACCAAAATGAAAATTCTTGGCCGAAACCGAAAACCGAAAAAGAGGAAACCAAGCCCGAAAACCGAAAGAAATTATGCCAATTATTAGTACCATTGCATTTTTGGCTATGACTGTGTACTAACTTTACTAAAATCAAGGCATTACAATTGTATAAATTAATATTAAAGTTTCAAAGAATAAATAAATTACAAATTATGCAAATATTTATTTAGCACATTGCAACAATGCACAGTATAAAATAAAATTCAAACTTAAAGTGATGGTTCGGAGTAATTCACCCTAGGGTCCTTTGCACCATGACCTCGAGCCAAACACCCCCCCAGAAGCTCTTTTCACCTGGGTCGAACATTGGGAGAGTTAGCTAGAGTAGCGTTAGCCGCTGAGTAGCTTAGCGCAGAGGCTAATGGACCCACATTTGTATCTCGTAAATAACCCCACTAATAATGCCCAAAATGATACCAAACTTCTACACTAGTACAAATAGGTTATGTACTCATAAAACGATGGATTGCAAAGTTTGTAAGTACACCAGAAGTTTATGAACACTTGCCTGCTGGCTTCAGCTCTCTGCTGCTGCTGCTGCTACCTGCAGTGGAGGGTGGTTAGGGTTAAATTACTATACGAAGATGTTAGGAAAAAAACACACAACACCCACAAAAGAGACACCAAAATATTTATTAATTTAATGATTAAATAAGGTAATGTCTCCAAACTTACCTCAATTATAAGTTGTCTCCTGCTAGTTATACTACAGCACTTGCTTAAAAAAAAAAAGTTAAATTAATAAATATTTTTGTTGTATCTCTTTTCGGTGTTGTAATTTGTGCAATGATGATGCTGGTTGTATTATTTGCAACAGCTTTCATTGCAAATGAGGCATACATGACGAGTGCATAGCCTGCTTATCAGTCCATTCATCATTAAAGCTGGGCTTTTGGCCTTTGGCTTTTCCACGTCAACTTTTCCCTTCAGCCTCTTGGACAGTGACATGTTTACCTGACAACAGTCTCTCTTTCTGCAAGCATTTTCCACCAATCAGGACGCTGCATACTACAACCATGTTTCCATAATCACAGACTTTAACCATCACTCCTCAGTGAACTGCCTCCTAGTCTGAGATCTTTTTCTAGTTAAAGAGCCAGTTATCATTATGGAGTTTCCATGTTTTTTAGGAGTTTGCTCACACTAATGTAAACAAAATATATATATAGCATTAATTCAGTAAGAAAGTGAAAATTTCAGACAAGAACAGGCGTATTATTTTCTTTATTTGAAAGTCTGGCCACCAGAGTACTTAGAAAAATTCTGAAAAAAATGTAGTTGAGGATCCCTGCTGTAGACTCTCTGTCCAGTCAGAGACATATATTGTGTAATTGATGTTTTCAGTTCAATTAATTAAATCCAAGATGTCACCAAAATCACCCTTTAAATCTTTCAGAAAATGATGTAAGTGTATCAAATTATATCGAATTGTATCGTGAGCTGAATATCGTGTATCGTATCGTAGCCCTACATATCACCCAGCCCTAATATATGACCCACTGCTATTATCAACCTAGGTGTGTTAATTGTACAGCCCACTAACCATAGTAAATCAAAATTGCAATGTTTTCCAAAATTCCCCAACTAAACTTTCCATGGAGAGTTTTCCGGAAAGTTTTCGGAAATTTACTGGAAAATTTCCACCCAATTGCAACCCTAGTCATGTCACTCTTATGTAGATATCTTCGAGTAAAGTGTAACCAAAGGAAGTGTTTCCTCGCCACTGTGGCACCAAATGCATGACATAACTTCTGTTATGAACAGGACACTATAAACTGAATAATTAACTGAATTGATGTCCCTGATGCTACAGTCTTTACAGTCTATTTGGTGGTAGCCGCTGGTGTGTGACCTCTGACCTCCCCCCAGTGACCGGCTGCTGCCTTCCACAGAGACACAACGTACGAAATGAGATCTGCGTATGAACGGTGTGACACATCGGGAGCCGATGACACCGATGAAGTGCCTGAACTCTGACTGGTAACCCTGCCAGGCCGTGACTCATCACGTTGATATCACAGCTATGGCGGGGTCGTCATTTCCCAGCGTCGATTCAGGGGGGATGAAGTCAGAATCCTCTCTCCCTCCCCTCTCTCCCTCTCTCTCTCTCTCTGTGCCAGCAGCAGCAAAGCCTCAAAGCCTCTGGCTACATGAAGAATACTTAGTGAGGCTTCAAAGTAGAGCCCGACCGATAAAGGATTTTTAAAGGAACACGCCGACTTATTGGGAATTAAGCTTATTCACCGTAACCCCCAGAGTTAGACAAGTCCATACAGACCCTTCTCATCTCAGTGCGTGCTGTAAAGCTGTCTTGTGGCTCCAGCATTAGCTTAGCCTAGCACAGATCATGCAGGTGAATGGTTCCATCTAGCCTACTGCTCCCAATAAGTGACAAAATAACACCAACATGTTCCTATTTCCATGTTGTGATTTGTAGAGTCACAGCGTGTACAAATAACAAGGTCACATGACACACAGCCAACTCACCATATATATATTTAAAATCCAGATTTCCCTAACATTAGTTATTTATAGTTATTTAGGAGAAAGAAAAATTTCCACCCCGGTGGACAATAAAGATTTATTCTATTCTATTCTAACTGTAAACAAACCGGGAACTATATTCTCAGACAGGCTTGCTGTGGGGCATATCACTCCGCCCAAGTAAGGCAAGGCAAGGCAGCTTTATTTATATAGCACATTTCAGCAACAGAGCAATTCAAAGTGCTTTACATAAAACATGAAAGAGCAGTTATAAAACAATTAAAAACAATTTAAAAGACAAGAATACATTTTACAGTGCAGTATAAGAATTTAAAGAACTGAGAGATAAAATACGTGAATGAAGAGCAGTTAAAACATTTAAACATATAAAAGCAGATAAAATAGGTTAATTAAAGAAAGGACCAATATGTCTATATTAAGTACTATATTCTTCCGCCTGAGAATATAGTTCCCGGTTTGTTTACGGATAGAAGATGGCTGTGTGTCATGTGACCTTGTTTTTTGTACACCCTGTGACTCTACAAATCACAACATGTAAACAGGAACATGTTGGAGTTATTTTGTCACTTATTCGGAGCAGTAGGATTACTGGAACCAGTTACCTGCCTGTTCTGTGATGGGCTGATGCCACTGGAGCAGTCAGACAGCTTTACAGCACGCACTGAGATGAGAAGGGTATGTATGGACTTGTCTAACTCTGGGGGTTACGGTGAATAAGCTAAAGTCCCAATAAGTCGGCGTGTTCCTTTAAGGCCAATCAGAATTCTCTCTCTCTCTCTCTCTCTCTCTCTCTCTCTCTCTCTCTCTCTCTCTCTCTCTCTCTCTCTCTCTCTGCGAAGCCTCAGGCTACATGAAGAATACTTAGTGAGGCTTCAAAATAGAGCCCGACCGATAAAGGATTTTTAAGGCCGATATCGATACCAATATTTGGTGGTTATATGGTAATTATTCCTGGCTCACCCAGTGGGAGCGCTCGCCCCATGTAGGCTGAGTCCTTTAAAGCGGCGCGGGTTCAAATCCGACCTGCTGCCCTTTGCTGCGTGTCGGCCCCCATCTCTCTCCCCCTTTCATGTCTATCCACTGTCACTATATAATAAAAGACCCAAAAATTATCTTTAAAAAAAAAAAAAAATCCGATATTCCGGCCGATATATATATTTAAAATCCAGATTTCCCTAACATTAGTTATTTGTAGTTATTTAGGAGTCCTCACTAAAATAATATGATAATAAGATAAAGTAGTCCTTACCTAGGTACTGTCAGGGCACGCCCTCATACTCTGCTTCTGACTGGCTAGTAGTCCTTACCTAGGTACTGTCAGGGCACGCCCTCATACTCTGCTTCTGACTGGCTAGTAGTCCTTACCTAGGTACTGTCAGGGCACGCCCTCATACTCTGCTTCTGACTGGCTAGTAGTCCTTACCTAGCTACTGTCAGGGCGACCCTCATACTCTGCTTCTGACTGGCTAGTAGTCCTTACCTAGGTACTGTCAGGGCGCGCGCCTCATATTCTGCTTCTGACTGGCTAGTAGTCCTTACCTAGCTACTGTCAGGGCGCGCCTTCATACTCTGCTTCTGACTGGCTAGTAGTCCTTACCTAGCTACTGTAAGGGCACGCCCTCATACTCTTCTTCTGACTGGCTAGTAGTCCTTACCTAGCTACTGTAAGGGCACGCCCTCATACTCTGCTTCTGACTGGCTAGTAGTCCTTACCTAGCTACTGTCAGGGCACGCCTTCATACTCTGCTTCTGACTGGCTAGTAGTCCTTACCTAGCTACTGTCAGGGCACGCCCTCATACTCTGCTTCTGACTGGCTAGTAGTCCTTACCTAGGTACTGCGCATGTGCGACTCCCAACAAAGATGGAACAGAAGTGAGATGTCTCACTCTGTAGCTAAAACAGAGAGCTCAACACACAGGGTGAAAAGAGGAGCTGCAGCAATGTGCAGTACAACAAAAAATATGGTGTTTTTTGAAAATTAAACCATGTAAACCTATTCTGATATAACCTCTAAATACAATTATGAACTTGAAAAAGAGCATAATATGAGCACTTTAACCTTCGGCTGATCTGAACTCTTAGACAAGAAGTTACCCTTTCCCCACAACTTGCTTTAACCTTTTAAGACCGTGTTAAAAATTAACTTTTTCGCCCACCAGCCAAATGGCTAGTAAGTGTTTACATTTTACCAGCCACTGAATAGATATCTTACATTGGTTGTTTTTTTTTGGCTGGTGATTGGGCAAATCTACCAGCCAATTGCGTATTTTCCCAGCATTTGGCTGGGGAATGGTGCTTACTTGGAGCCCTGCCTTAAAAATAAAGGTCATTTAAATTCATAACCTCTCCTTCAATCCTTTCCGACTTTCCATTAATGAAATCTGACGAGTTCTCGCCACGGCTCGCACTTCACTGAGTCAGACACCTCCTTACCCCACTTCTCATCATTTACATTTCAGACTTTAAAGCGGGGTTTCCGGAGCATTTTGGGAGCCAAGCGTTGGTATTGAGAGCTACCGTGTGATTGTTGGCTGCGGCTGCATGCCTGAGGTCTTACTGTCATAAAACTCACTCTAATCAATTAAAGCATAGAGCCGCGGTGTGTCGGGCCGATCGGGTTTCCCCCGTCAGAGCACCTGCTATCAGCCGAGACCACAGCGCTCTGCCCACTGACTCACAGCGGCCTCACAGTTGGCCCGTCCACTGCTAGGACACCGACACACACACACACACACACACACACACACACACACACACACACACACACACACACACACACACAACAATATCGGTTTACACTGCGGTGTGCGTGCCAACAGCTAACACGCTCCTCCACGCACAGCCTCGCAAACTTTGTCATTTTATTTTCGTGCCCGTCACAATTTCACACGTCTTTTCCAGGCGTGGTCGGATAATCCCGGCGCGGAACGCCTGCAAGGGCGCGTCGTCGGACCGAGACAATCCCCCCCAAATAAAAAAAAAAACACATGCGAGCCGAGGTGACGAACGCTGGCATTGTGGGCGCTTTCTCAGTTCTGCGAAGAAACTTCAGCCGACATTTCCAGAGGCTTTTCTGGGAGAGGATCGAATGACTCTAAACATAAAAGTGAAGGCCACTTCAGCGTGAGAAAGATAAAAAAAAAAAAAATAGAAAACATGACACAAATAAGGTACAGGACTCAATATAATTTCTGTACTGCAAGTATTTGATCTTTCAGCTAAGTTTCAGACCACTTTACCAAACAGATAACGTCACTATTTAACCCCTTATGTTGTCCTGGGCGTCAATATTTTTAATTTTTGGGTATTTCTGCCTTTATTGGACAGGAAAGCTGAGATATGAAAGAGGAGAGAGAGAGAGAGAAGGTGGAGGGGGGGGGGGGGAGAGACATGCAGGAAAGCCGTCACAGGTCGGATTCAAACCCTGGGCCTTCTGCGTGGAGGAATAAACCTCTGCACACGTGCGCCCGCTCACACACACACACACACACACACAGACAGAGACAGACATTATCAGCTGGGCTCTAGAAAACACACATTATAGCGTGGTTTAAAGACTTTAAAGTCAGACTTGTGGAGGGCGAGAGGACCCCCTGGTGTCCCCCTGGTGGTGTAACTTGGTACGGCTGAATGTCCAGTGCATGTTTTGGACCGTACATGCGAGCGTGTCCATCCGTCTCGGCACATGAATCACGGTAAAAGCCTCCCGTTTGTGGCCCTCTGGAGAATAGCGCGGAGCGGCAGTCTGTCTTCTCTCTGCAGTTCCTGCTCATCGCTGTGAAACTCCCTCATGCTTTGCGAGTGGAGTCAGCGCTTGTTAAAAAACAAGGATGACCTCAGCGATTGTGCACGGTGAAGAGCGCCGGGCGCTCCGACAGAGACATTCTTTCCACTTTACTTGGCGGGCACGGTAATGAGCTCGATGACGACGACGGCGACTCAAAGCCAGGACGGAGACTTTCTGAACTAGAAGCTAAAAGATGCTGCTGTCTTTGGAGAGGGACTACAACTCTGTCTGTCTGTCTGTCTGTCTGTCTGTCTGTCTGTGTATGGCTCGGGACACTCAGGCTGTTCTGGGGGCTCGCGATTCATTTTGGCGACTGATTTTGATTGGATGTGAAACATATCATGTGACATTTTTTTTTATTTTGTGTCTCCAGAGCATTTTAAGGCTACAGCTGTGGCCTTTGTTGTGTACAGTCACCGTGGCTGGTAGATAGTGAGCAAGGTGCTGGTTAGTTACTTGATCACACACACACACACACACACACACAGACAGACACACACACACACACACACACACAGACAGACAGACAGACACAGAAACAGACTAACACACACACACACATATATAGACACACATAGAGACAAACAGAAACAGAAACAGAAACACACACACACACACACACACACACACACAGAAGCATTACAACAGACAGACAGTCCTAAGGAATAAAATGAATTTTAAAGAGGGTTAACACAGCTAGAAGGGGTGACCTCCAACTCTCCCAGTCGAGTGTGCACCCCATGTGGCCTGGGTCCTTGGCAGCGGCTGGGGTTCGAATCCGACCCCCTCCCTTCTCTCTCTCAGCTGTCCTGTCAATTAAAGGCTATAAAGCCCCCAAAACAGAAATATTTACTTAATTATCGATTAGCAGTTTATATAATCCATAACACACCAAATTTAACACTTTATCTTTAAATTAATTCATCAGTTATCTTTTCAAATCTACCACTCGCTACATTTCATCACTTCCTGCTAAGGAAGTGTTCATTGTACAGGTGCATACGGATTGCTACTATGTCACTTAACCAGTGTAATGATCCACTTCTGAATGGACTGTGTCCTCTCTGATTAAGTGTAGAAAAATATTGGGCTAATGACAATGCATTGATTATGAGCCTATAACATAACTGGTGTGATTATCCATTGTTTTTAAATGTACTGAGTGTGAGAGTTTGGGTTTTTCTTTCAAACAAATTTTCAAAAGAAATAATTTTTAATAAAAAGACAAAAATATCCAATGTCCATCCAAGATGCTAACGGCGTTTTGAGCTAACGTTAGCAACCAAACAATCACAGATAGCTAACACGTTTTTGAAATGACTGCTAGTTACAAGTTAGCAATAAAACACAACGAAGGCTGTCACTTGAATGGCGTTTTGAGCTAACGTTAGCAATCAAACAATCATAGATAGCCAACACGTTTTTGAAATGACTGCTAGCTACAAGTTAGCAATAAAACAACGAAGGCTGTCACTTGAATGGCGTTTTGAGCTAACGTTAGCAATCAAACAATCATAGATAGCTAACACGTTTTTGAAATGACTGCTAGCTACAAGTTAGCAATAAAACGCAACGAAGGCGGTCACTTGAATGGCGTTTTGAGCTAACGTTAGCAATCAAACAATCATAGATAGCTAACACGTTTTTGAAATGACTGCTAGCTACAAGTTAGCAATAAAACACAACGAAGGCTGTCACTTGAATGGCGTTTTGAGCTAACGTTAGCAATCAAACAATCATAGATAGCCAACACGTTTTTGAAATGACTGCTAGCTACAAGTTAGCAATAAAACACAACGAAGGCTGTCACTTGAATGGCGTTTTGAGCTAACGTTAGCAATCAAACAATCATAGATAGCGAACACGTTTTTGAAATGACTGCTAGCTACAAGTTAGCTAAAACAGCGAAGGCGGTCACTTGAATGGCGTTTTGAGCTACGTTAGCAATCAAACAATCATAGATAGCTAACACGTTTTTGAAATGACTGCCAGCTACAAGTTAGCAATAAAACACAACGAAGGCTGTCACTTGAATGGCGTTTTGAGCTAACGTTAGCAATCAAACAATCATAGATAGCCAACACGTTTTTGAAATGACTGCTAGCTACAAGTTAGCAATAAAACGCAACGAAGGCGGTCACTTGAATGGCGTTTTGAGCTAACGTTAGCAATCAAACAATCATAGATAGCTAACACGTTTTTGAAATGACTGCTAGCTACAAGTTAGCAATAAAACACAACGAAGGCTGTCACTTGAATGGCGTTTTGAGCTAACGTTAGCAATCAAACAATCATAGATAGCTACAACATTTTTGAAATGACTGCTAGCTACACGTTAGCAATAAAACGCAACGAAGGCTGTCACTTGAATGGCGTTTTGAGCTAACATTAGCAATGAAACAATCACAGATAGCTAACACGTTTTTGAAATGACTGCTAGCTACAAGTTAGCAATAAAACAACGAAGGCTGTCACTTGAATGGCGTTTTGAGCTAACGTTAGCAATGAAACAATCATAGATAGCTAACACGTTGTTGAAATGAATGCTAGCTACAAGTTAGCAATAAAACGCAACGAAGGCAGTCACTTGAATGGCATTTTGAGCTAACGTTAGCAATCAAACAATTAGCTAAAACGTTTTTGAAATGATTTCCATCTTCTGTTATTGTATGTAAAGAGAAAAGTATTATTTTATAGATTTCACAAATTTCATTAAGACACGTTATGTCGTAAACCTTTTAAATCTGAGCATGCGCGACTCACATCTGGTCGTACTGGTGACACCGTGAACTAACCACAGACAGTTGCCTCGTTCATACATTTACGGCTGTGTGTCGCCGCAGAATGAAATATTCTGGCATTAAAATATATATATAGCGTCACTGTGTCCACGTTCGGACACTTATTGGCCAACGTTCTATCAAAATATCTGTTCAAATACAAATATAAAATGATTTATTAATGTTTTTAGTTAATTTAATGGTGTAAAACTAAAGTGTAGCTTCTTATCTTTCTAACGGTATATAGTTTCAACGGTTTACTTTAGTTTTTACTTTACAAGAGCCGGCTAAAGTGCACTATATCCGGTGAATTAGCTGTGCGCTACCCTTGGCCATGACCGGACACCCCCAATATCTCCTCACTGTAAACACTGGCCGGTGCTGGTTTTTTGGGGGTGTTAAGTCCCATCAATGCTGTCAAAACTACCGGATCGTACTTCCGTCCTACACAATAAAATGACATGCTTCAACAACTCTGAACTATGCAATAAAAGCTCCTTAATTTCCAGTACAGTAAAAATAGAAACTTTTTAGTGGAAAAGATTGTCGCCCGAGCGTTATTACTTCTCTTCCTCATCAAAGTAGTGTTAATTTTGTCACCTATTTTTAATTTAGTCTTAGTCTTGTGCCAACAATTTTTGTTAGTCAAGTTTTAGTCGACTAAAAATCTCGTCATTTTAGTCTAGTTTTAGTCAAAACATTTTAGTCTTTTTTAAATAAATTATTTCAGTCAAATAGTTATAAAAATAAATAAATGATATAAAGTTATATAAATATTGAGCCTCTTCCTTATTTCACCAGTAAACGACAAAAACAACCACTGCATGGGGAAAGGGATATTTTACAATAAAATAAATGCAGCACGAAACTGGCGAGGCGTATTTCAAGTGAACGCAACATCTGTGTTGTTTTTCAGACAACGGCAGCTGCAGACTGTTGTACGTCTCGTGTTGGAATCCTACATAGTGAAATAGAGACAAACCTTTACACCGTTTAGCTGTCAGCATTGTAACCCTTTTACATATGTCAATGATTTTAACCGTGTTTACTCCAACTGCTAGCTAACGGTCGGCTAACGTTACCTACGATACAACTTTATTGTCAGCCAAAGGCTGAAATTCTTTGTACATCCCTGGGTAGCTCGTTTAAAAATGAGGACGTACACATACATCCAAACAATGAATAACATACACACGTATCCAAAATGAGGACGTACACATACATCCAAACAATGAATAACATACACACGTATCCAAAATGAGGACGTACACATACATCCAAACAATGAATAACATACACACGCATCCAAAATGAGGACATACACATACATCCAAAAACTTCCAAACATACATGGGATTAATAACACCAACAGACATACATGAAACATTACCACAAATGACATAAACTCCAAAATAAGGAAACAGAGAAAAACATATATAACCACAGTACATGACATGAAACATACATACAGACAAAGTCTTGGAGATGTATATCCCTGAAATAAATATTGCACTGGGTTTAATGTAGCCGGTTTAGCAATAGGATAGATTGATGTTTTTAAGTCTAATACGATTAAAAGAATGAACTCTAAAGCGTCTGTTTGAAGGCAGAAGCTGATATTCACTGTGCAAAACATGTAAAGAGTCATTTGAAACCTGCTGCCAAGTGTAGTGTTAACTAGCTAACGGTAGGCTAACGTTACCTGCTGCCAAGTGTAGTGTTAACTAGCTAACGGTAGGCTAACGTTACCTGCTGCCAAGTGTAGTGTTAACTAGCTAACGGTAGACTAACGTTACCTGCTGCCAAGTGTAGTGTTAACTAGCTAACGGTATGCTAACGTTACCTGCTGCCAAGTGTAGTGTTAACTAGCTAACGGTAGGCTAACGTTACCTGCTGCCAAGTGTAGTGTTAACTAGCTAACGGTAGGCTAACGTTACCTGCTGCCAAGTGTAGTGTCAACTAGCTAACGGTAGGCTAACATTACCTGCTGCCAAGTGTAGTGTTAACTAGATAACGGTAGGCTAACATTACCTGCTGCCAAGTGTAGTGTTAACTAGCTAACGGTAGACTAACGTTACCTGCTGCCAAGTGTAGTGTTAACTAGCGCCCCGTGCAGCGATGTTTCGGTTGACTCTAACGTCCGTTTAGGAGCATCAGAGAGAAGGGCAGGCATTTAAGTGGCACCAAAATCTGCGTTTGCTGTTCGGTCCGGTAGATAACGGTCGTTAGGGCACCTGTCGGTGCCGTAGCACCGGGTCTCGGTAACAGCTGAATATTCTAGAAAAAGTAGAGACGATTGTAGAAATGAAGAGAGATTTTATCTTAGTTTTTATTTTATGCAAAACATTTTAGTCTCGTCTTTTTTCGTCAATAATGCACGTTAATTTACTCTTAGTCAGCGTTTTTGGACATTGGCGCAGTCTCGTCATCGTCTCGTCTTAGTCATGGAAAAAAAGGTCGTTGACGAACATATTTAGTCTCGTCTGACGAAATTAACACTACATCAAAGTCACTTTCATTTACTATTTAGACATCTAAATGTCAATGTACATATAGAAAAAAATTTGTTATAAAAGAACGTTGGAAAAAGGTTTTAAAAAATGTCAGAAAGCGCTTCAAAAACTGGGTAAAAAAAAAAAGTCAAATAAAACTCATAAGAAGTTGACAAAAACAGCTGAAAAAGTGACAAAATTGTCGAAAAAGACGACCAAAACATTGAAAAAAAAGTTTTACATTTTGAAATTTTGACCCAGAAAAACAAAAAGTTGCTCAAGTTGGTCAACGGGAAGACAACACAAGGATTAAAGCTGATATTGAGATCATTAATGTATTAGAGTCTCTCTCAGGGTTTTTGGCAGGTTTCACCATGTCAAATTTAACACTTTTGAAGACCTTTTGAAGACTATTACGAATTAAATTTAAGACCTATATAACAACGTTAGCACATGGCTTAAACCAAGCCCTAAATTCTGTTTTTTTTTCAAGCCAAGTAGAGCTAAACTTGCACTTGCCCATAACTTGAGAATGAAATCGGTTTCATGTCTGTGGTACAATCCGAAAGAGACTCACAAAAGCTGATTGGCTGCGATATAAGTTGCATGTTGGTATACCAGCAGTAAAGCAGCAGGGGTGGAACGCTACACGTATACGTACTGAACCGTAACGGTACGGTTCGGACCTGCCGGCCTCTTTAAGATCGCAAGTTTGGGGAAAAACTTGGGTTTCCCCAGTCGGTTCCAGTAGTACAGGCGAGAGAGTGGTGGGTAAGACTGCTGTTGTGGATCGGGCTTACGTTTCCAGCGTCGCGGCTCCGAACCGTAACGTTAGCTGGGACAGACGCCTTGCTTCTTCAGGCTAACGATATTAGCTTTAGCCTGGCTGGGAGCGGCTTTCTGCCGTGGAAAAAAATGGCGGGGAGATTTAGATTTAGTTGGTCTTTGCAGAGAACAGAGATGCTGTATTTTCACTTTTATAGCCGAATGTCTGATTATTTGGTTTACAAGTTCCAGATGGAGTCCGGAGAGGATGTGGGGGTACTTAGTGTTTACATCTTACTTTAATCACGCGTCAGGCTGTTGCAGCTAGCTCAGGGGAGAGACTGTATGACACGAGGTGGTACAGCCTGAGACATCGTGCACAATAACCATTGTAGCGAACTCGTACCGAACCGTGATGTCTGAACCGGACCGTGACTTCTGTGTACCGTTCCACCCCTATAATATAGGGCTGGGCGATATGGAGAAAATTAGATATCACAATATTCCTGACCAAATACCTCGATATCGATATTGCGGCAATATTCTAGGGTTGAGAATTGGGTCTATTATTAACAAAATATCTTCACACTTAGATTTTAGATAAATAATCATCAGTAATGTGGACATAATGTCTAAGTGGGTAAAGGTGAATAATAGAACAGCTGGAACAGTCTGGTAAGTTCAATAAAGTACATCACTTTACTGTAATGCAGCCTTTACAACCAGGAAAAGACATCACTTGTGTCATATCACGATATTACGATATCCAAAATCTAAGATGATATCTAGTCTCATATCACGATATCGAT
The DNA here is from genome assembly GCF_010015445.1 of Perca fluviatilis. Lineage (NCBI taxonomy): Eukaryota > Metazoa > Chordata > Actinopteri > Perciformes > Percidae > Perca > Perca fluviatilis. The sequence continues at coordinate 4,765,851 of NC_053119.1, read as the reverse complement.
ATAGTATCCATACAGTACAGGCCAAAAGTTTGGACACACCTTCTCATTCAATGCGTTTCCTTTTTATTTTCATGACTATTTACATTGTAGATTCTCACTGAAGGCATCAAAACTATGAATGAACACATATGGAATTATGTACTTAACAAAAAAGTGTGAAATAACTGAAAACATGTCTTATATTTTAGATTCCTCAAAGTAGCCACCCTTTGCTTTTTTTATTAATAAGGGAAAAACTTCCACTAATGAACCCTGACAAAGCACACCTGTGAAGGTAAAACCATTTCAGGTGACTACCTCATGAAGCTCATTGAGAGAACACCAAGGGTTTGCAGAGTTATCAAAAAGCAAAGGGTGGCTACTTTGAAGAATCTAAAATATAAGACATGTTTTCAGTTATTTCACCTTCTGTTAAGTACATAATTCCAGATGTAATCTTTCGTCCTTTGATGTTCTTCGTGAGAATCTACAATGTAAATAGTCATGAATAAAAAAGGATACACAAGAAAAGGGGGCCTTTTGTCTGCGGTACCGTGATGTTGCCCAGCTCTAGTGTGAACCGAGGTATGAACCGAACCGTGACTTCTGTGTACCGTTCCACCCCGATAACACAGCAAATTATATTTGGACTGACGAAATAAGCAACTACAACACCATGGAATCAAAAAGGTTGGAGCATTTCAATGAGCATCAGAAGTAGGGCAGCTCCCTCTTAGTCGACTAATCGGTGGTTTTGGTCTTAGTCAACTTAGATCTCTTTAGTCCATTAGTCATGTCTGATGCTGTTTTCATGCTGAATGACTTATTTCCAAGAAACGTACGAGCACATCTCTGGTAAACACAAGAATTAAAGTGGTGCTTTTTGCACGACTCTTTGCGGAGAAACTCAGATTTACAGATCTAATCGATTAGTCGATACGACTGAATAAGTGCTAGTCGACTACGAATTTCTTCAATCGAGCACAGCCCTAATCAGAAGTAGCGTTACGTGGACGTAGGAAATGTATCAATTAGACTTCAGTAGATTTAAGACTTTAAAGACTTTCTCCCTGCGGAAACCCTGCTCTCTGGGAAAAGTCAGGTATAACTAATTTATACTTGTAAATACAGGGCGAGATGAACGCCTAACCGGACTGCAGCAGTGTCTGCTACTCCCCAGGGGTGTCACCACAGGGGTGAGCTGGGTGCAGAGGTTAAAGGTCACGGGTGACAGAGGAGGCCGTAAACAGCGGTGGTGGGCCGCAGCGGGCAGGTACAGCCCGGGCCCTTTATTTATTGAGCTGCAGTCGCGGCCTGGGTCACAGTTAGCAGGGGCAAGGAGGGGGGGGGGGGTAGTCGTTACCACGCCCACGGGGATAGGAAGTTGGTCACGGGGTCAGGGGTGGAGGGTGTGTGTGTGTGTGTGTGTGTGTGTGTGTGTGGAGGGGGTCAGATCGACAGGTGGGACGCTGCACGGGACCGGCCACACCTGCCCCAACTGTCAATCAACGTCCAGCCACGAGTGTGTGGTTACAGTAGGTGTGTGTGTGTGTGTGTGTTTTTGTGAATGAGATGACAGAGATACAGATAAAGAGAGAGACAGAGAGAGAGAGAGAGAGAGAGAGAGAGAGACAGAGAGAGAGACAGAGAGAGAGACAGAGACAGAGAGAGAGACAGAGAGAGAGACAGAGACAGAGAGACAGAGAGACCAAGAGAGAGACAGAGAGAGAGACGGGGAGACAGAAAGGGGAGAAAGAGGGACAGAGAGAGAGAGGGAGACAGAGAGAGAAGAGAAAGGAGAGAGAGACAGAGAGAGAGAAAGACAGAGAGACAGAGAGAGAGAGAGAGAGAAAGAGAGAGACAAAGAGAGAAGAAAGAGAGAGAGAGACAGAGAGAGAGAACAGAGAGAGAGAGAGAGAGAGAGAGAGAGAGAGAGAGACAGAGAGAGAGAAGACAGAGAGAGAGAGAAGAGAGACAGAGAGACAGAGAAGAGAGAGAGAGAGAGAGAGAGACAGAGAGAGAAGACAGAGAAGAGAGAGAAAGACAGAGAGAGAGACAGAGAGAAGACAAGAGAAGACAGAGAGAGAAGACAGAGAGAGACAGAGACAGAGGACAGAGGAGAGACAGAGAGAGAGAGAGAGAGAGAGACAGAGAGACAGAGAGAGAAAGACAGAGAGAGAGAGAGAGAGAGAGAGAGAGAGAGAGAGAGAGACAGAGACAGAGAGAGAGAGAGAGAGAGACGATAAAGACTGTTTTAATAACCCGCGCGTGTGTGTGTGTGTGTGTGTGTGTGTGTGTGTGTGTGTGTGTGTGCGTGTGTGCGTGCGTGTGTGCGTGCATGTGTGTGTGTGTGTGATTTCTTATCTTATGATTGTGATAATTCTTATGATTTTGACCCCCCTAAAAACCGTCTAACACTCTGGACTTCTCGCTCTCTTTATTTACATTCTTTACTTTCGATGCCGTTCAAAAACCAGCAACGTCTAAACAAGGACCCAAGCCTCCGAGGAGAGTCTTCTTTTCGGTGATTATTTAGGATTTATTTACAGATTTACTACCACAGACACACCAACAGCGTGGGCCGAGTCTGTGACACGCAGCAAAGGGCCGCAGGTCGGAGTCGAACCCTCGGCCGCTGCGTCGAGGAGTAAACTAAATATTCCTGACATTTTATAGTCCGAACAACTAATCTAACAGTCCAGAAAATAATCCACAGATTAAATCGACGTTGAGAATAGAGTAGTCGCAGCTCTGGTGGGTTCACATCTGACCGAGTTCGGGGTCCAAATTTGAAATGAAAAACCTTTTATCAACGTTTTGGTCGTTGTTTCCTTTTCGACACTTTTGTGGGTTTTTGTCACTTTTTTTTCCCCCCAATGTTTGTCGACTTTGTCTGAGCCTTTTGAAGTTTTTGCCCACATTTGTAAAGCCTTTTTTAGTGACATTTGACACTTTTTTACAAAAATGTCATCACTTTTGTGACATTTGTGTCACTGTTTTGTCACTTTTTGACATTTCTCACTTTTTTCTGACATTTTTGTCACTGTTTTGTAATTTTTTTTATCACTTTTTTGAAATGTTTGTCACTGTTTTGTCACTTGTTGACATTTATGTCACTTTTTTCTGACATTTGTCACTTTTTCGACATTTGTGTCATTTTTTTCTGACATTTGTCACTTTTTTGACATTTATGTCACTGTTTTGTAATTTTTTTGTTACTTTTTTGACATTTTTGTCACTTTGACATTTTTGTCACTTTTTTGTTAATTTTTTTGTCACTGTTTTGACATTTATGTAAATGTTTTGTCACTTTTTGACATTTATGTCATTTTTATCTGACATTTGTCACTTTTTTGACATTTTTGTCACCGTTTTGTAATTTTTTTTGTCACTTTTTTGACATTTTTGTCACAGTTTTGTCAATTGTTTGTCACTTTTTGACATTTCTGTCACTTTTTTCTGACATTTGTCACTTTTTTGACATTTATGTCACTGTTTTGTCACTTCTTTGTCACTTTTTTTTAACGTTCGTCACTTATTTCAAAGTTTTACCAGTTGTTTTGTTTCTTCAAATGCTATAAAATTGACTAAAACACCCAAATTCAATGAAAGTAGTGAACTGATTATTTATTGAACTTGTTAAGAGCGTTGTAGTGAACCACCCACCCTATTTCTTGTTGGACAACTTGTTTGATAGAAAACCAAAATTTCTGACATAGAAACTTTTTGAAAATGGGAGGCCAACAGCAGGGTTAAAGAGTCTAACACGTTAGATCTCCTCCGTTGCTCCCTCCTTTCACCAACAGAATCACACATCATGGCGCCAGGACCACGTCACAATCAGCTGAGACATCACGTAGAGTTCGGACTGATTTAATACACGTTAACGGAAACATGTGGCGGCACAAACCGTCAGTCCAAGTGGAATGAACTGAGGTGAAGATGCTGTTTTAAACCCCAGAAAGGATCGGACTTTATGAATATCGGACGATACTTACTAACAAGCTGCTGTGTCTGGGTAGGGAAGGAGGTAAGGAAGGGAGGGAGGAGAAAGAAAGGAAGAAATAACAAGTTTGCAGGATGAACTTCAGTTTTTATCTGAGTAAAATTATCAGATAGTGGCCGGTCAGTTACCCAGCATGCCTTGCAGTCGGCCGCTCGGCTCCGTCTGTCTCTTATGTAGACCGGCTGTGTGTGTGTGTGTGTGTGTGTGTGTGTGTGTGTGTGTGTGTGTGTGTGTACATTTGCTGTGTCAGTGGCAGGTGCAGATTAGAGGGATCGTTGTCCTGACAGTTGCAGTCGACCCAAAACAACACATGCAGCACACACACACCCCCCACACACACACACACACACACACACACACACACACACAGTGAGTCAGCAGTGTCTCCACTACACTTTCAGCAAAACTTTCCTTTACTACAGTAGGCTAATGCTTTATTAAATTAGATTATTTAAGATTATATTTGCCATTTTTACATTTGCTTGTATTAATTGTGTTTTTTTTTTGTATATTTGAGAACTCAAAATAGGTGGTGTATTGTCCCAAAACAACAGATATGATCGTGGCCGTTTTAAACATGCGACAGCAAGGGGCTGGGTAGAAATATAACCGATTCTCCAAATAAAATCCATCTTTTAATATCTGACTTTTCACCGTGGACGTGTGAGTAAAAAATACTTTAAACTAACTTTTTTGGGGGGGTCAGTTCTCAATCGTTTACAAACTGTCAATTTTCGGGTTATGGTCGGGTTAAGGTCATTATTGGGGTTTCTGAAACATTCGGAATAACCCGTTTACATGCGTGAGCAGAGAGAGTTACTCCTGTATACATGGAATCTGTAATCAATCGGCAATATCCTGACGCACGGTTAGCGTCTGGCGTCCGGACTAACCCTGCTTCGCCTAACTTTCCGGTCCCCTTCTTATAAATCTCACTATCTCGGTACTTTCTGCCGTCAACAAAAGACATTATATTCATGGTTTTCACCACACTAATAAAAGACATTATATTCATGGTTTATCACCACACTAATAAAAGACATTATATTCATGGTTTTCACCACACTGATGAAGAAATTGGTTTCCTCCTCGCTCCAAAAGTGTGGTGCTGTGCTGCATCTCGCCATGTTTACCTCTACTTCCTGTTTACTTCCGGTATACTGCGCGCAGGTTTTCTGCATTGACATATATATATATATATACATATATATATATATATATATATATATGTATATATGTATATATATATACACATATATATATATATATATATATATACACACTATATTATATACTATATATACTATACTATACTATACTACTATACTATATATATACTATATTATTATAGTATATAATTATTATTATAACTATGTTTTCTGGCGCATACGAGAAGTTCCTCTACTCAAAAGACCGAGACTCCTTGCGAATAGAACATGCGCAGAACACAAATCAATGTTCCATGTGATGGGGATATGCCGATACACGTTTACATGACCAAGATTTCAGGTTAGAAAAGGGGTAACCCAGGTAGCATATTCGGGTTTTTAAAAACAGGAATATGAGCATATTCGGGTTTTTGCCGGTGTTTACATGGCCGTGCGCGACCGGGTTATTGCTAATATTCCGGTTTTGAACGGGTTATTGGCTGTATGTAAACATAGTCATTGTAAACACTAACCTGGTGCATTATTAAAAAGAAATATCTAACAGTTGCTTCATGCTTTTTACAATTTACAGCCGATGTTCTGTGAGAATCTCTTTTATACCCAAGCTGAATTGGTAAGGTAAGTGAAATTGACCCTTACCTAACTGACATCGAAACAGAAATGTACAGAAATCGAATCGGGATCGATTCAGGAAATCATTGCTGATGGCCGGGCCTAGTGACCGCGCTGCAAAATTCGAATCATGTGACCGTTCTATCTGACGTAACCGGGGCGACCTTAAACACGTAGTTAACGTGGTGAAAAGGACCTAGTTGAGTTAAGGGTTAGTTAGTCTATGTCGATGACGTTTTATTTCCGGGATGCAGCGGGAAAATCCGCTGGATTTCCCTAAATTTCGGCCAGATGTCCCGTCCCCTTCCTGTTTCTTTGTGTTGGCGTTCCAGACTGATCTCATGAAGTGGCGTACGTATGACACGCCAATTCGTGTGCCATTTTGGCACGTTATGAAGACGCACAATCGCTTTCTAGTAGGGGTGGGAATCACCAGAGGCCTCACAATACGATATCATCCCGATACTTAAGTCATGATATATTATTGCGATTTTAAATACATTGCAATATTCTGCGATATATTGCAATGTATTACCTTTTTTTTCCAACTTCAGATTTTTCCCAATTTAAAATTATGTCCAGATAGGACAATTTTGTCAACATCTGTTTTATCTAAAAAGATACATTTCTCTGTTTGTTCATCTCACTTCAATTTTATTGCTGCAAAATCAGATTGTCAAGCAGACAGACTGATCAACACATATATCATAAAAGAACGATACTTGGCGTCTGTGTATCGATACAGTATTGCCACGAAAAATATTGCGATACTATGCTGTATCGATTTTTCCCCCCACGCCTACTTTCTAGCGTGTTTATCAACACATTTCGGACGCCACTGACCTACAACGCGTGTGAATTTTCGCCCTAGCGAGTAGTATAAAAGGGACGCAAGTCCGCAGAGGGAGGTTGGTTGGGGTGGGGGTAAAACCCAACGTTTGTGACGTTGTTCTCGCGATAGTACGTCACGTTCTCGCGATAACACGCAACGTGGCGATGTACGTTTACATCCGCTGTATACAGCCTAGACATGCACGTGGAAAGCTCAAAATGCGTTACAGATAACACACCATTTGGCTTTAGGAAAGTGCCGTGTATGTTTACGCAAAGTCATGATGCCACGTTGTGCGTTCTAACCTCCGGCTGATTTGTGAGGACTATGGTTAACCGCTCCTCATATCTCTGCAGGGTAAATCCAGACAGCTAGCTAGACTATCTGTCCAATCGGAGTTTTCTCTCGCACGACTGAAACTACTTTTGAACGTACACATGTTCCACCAAAACAAGTTCCTTCCTGAGTAGGGCTGGACAAAGAGTTCAATACTTTTTAGGCACCGACTAAATTTCATGCTTACATTACATGTCATTTAGCTGAAGCTTTTATCCAAAGCGACTTACAATTGCTATATATATATATATATATACACATACATACATACATACATACATACACACACACACACACACACACACACACACATACAGTACAGGCCAAAAGTTTGGACACACCTTCTCATTCAATGAGTTTCCTTTTTATTTTCATGACTATTTACATTGTAGATTCTCACTGAAGGCATCAAAACTATGAATGAACACATATGGAATTATGTACTTAACAAAAAAGTGTGAAATAACTGAAAACATGTCTTATATTTTAGATTCTTCAAAGTAGCCACCCTTTGCTTTTTTATTAATAATGGAAATAATTCCACTAATGAACCCTGACAAAGCACACCTGTGAAGGTAAAACCATTTCAGGTGACTACCTCATGAAGCTCATTGAGAGAACACCAAGGGTTTGCAGAGTTATCAAAAAAAAGCAAAGGGTGGCTACTTTGAAGAATCTAAAATATAAGACATGTTTTCAGTTATTTCACACTTTTTTGTTAAGTACATAATTCCATATGTGTTCATTCATAGTTTTGATGCCTTCAGTGAGAATCTACAATGTAAATAGTCATGAAAATAAAAAGGAAACGCACTGAATGAAAAGGTGTGTCCAAACTTTTGGCCTGTATGTATGTATGTATGTATGTATGTATATATATATACAGGCCAGCTGACAGTCTTGCCTGGGCCCGGGACGAGATAAGCTTAGATGGGCCCCCCGCGCCCAGATCTCTCCTTTTTCCTTGCTCTTCCTCTCCCCTGCTCTTCCTCTCCTGTTCCTCTCCTCCTGTTCATCTCCTGTACCTCTCCTCTGCTCTTCCTCTCCTGGTCCTCTCCTGCTCCTCTCCTATGCTCTTCCTCTCCTATGCTCTTCCTCTCCTCTGATCTTCCTCTAATCTGATCTTCCTCTCCTCTCCTCACATCTCTCACTGAAATTAATGTGATCAGTCTCTGATCCATCCTGCTCAGACTCTCCGACAGGGCAGCTGGCCCCTCCCGCATCCTCTCTCTCTATCTCTCTCTCTCTTCTCTCTCACCGGTAGCCTGACTCTGTCCCTCCGTGCGGGGCAGCGGGCCCCTCCCCGTCACTCTCTCTGTCCCCTGACAGCAGCTGGATCTCCTCCTCTCTGTCTCATCCTCTCTGACGGAGCTACCAAACTCAACTCTTTCTGTAAAGAGAACGTGTTGTCTCAGGCTTTTATACAAGCTAATGGACGTTAACATGAGAGCTGGCCTGTTAGCTTACGTTACATGGCTCGGAAACGTTGGGCGCTTGTTTCTTACCTCGCTCTACGTTGACAGTTCCAGCTTCACCGTCACCACCTTTTTTTAAAAATATTTGTTTAGAAAATCTCCAAGGCCTCTATTTTCTTCTTCTCTTTTCTTTTTCCTTTTCCGCAAGCACCGGACTTGTGCTGACCGGACATTTTGAGCATACTGAACTTCAAATCTACTGAAAACAACATCAACTTTTGATCAGTGGCCAAACCATTTTTGTGTTGGGGGTGGGGGGGTTCTTGACCACTATTTCAAGGACAATTAGGAAGAAAACAAATAAAAGCTTTTATGTAACTCAAATATTACATATTTTTTTCCACAAATAGGCCTATTTAAAAAAATGTTTTTCAATTATTCCATAATTTAATGAGGGCCCAGTTCTGGGCCCCCCCCCCTACTGTGGGCCCGGGACAACAGACCCGTTTGTCCCCCCCATCGGCGGGCGTGTATATATATATATATATAGTCCGTTACATGAGAAAGGCCGGTTACACACTGCCTGCATGGCGGCTGCGTGGCGTTTTCTATGTCTTTGCACACCAGAAACTGCTGCTGCTAGCCTTGTCTGGACACATGTATGTTTCTCATTAATAAAAATTAAATACCATGTTGAACATAAATATATACTGATCTGATTACAGCAAAGACAACGTCGGCAGGATTGACGGCAAAATAGGCTCCAGAATATTTCCTTCTGTATCAACAGGTGCAATATTAGAAAATCCTTTTTTTTTTTTATTATTATTATATTTATATCAAAACCTAGAGACTTTCAAACATTAACATGTCATTTATTAATATGTATTCGTGTCTAAATGACATAAACAACTCTTCCAACACGCTTGCGTGTCGCGTGAACAATAGGCGTCGGTTCTATTCCCAGCAGGCACGCGTTTTCGGCGCGACTCGAGCCGCGGCTGAGACGTGCGCGTGACGCAGGCAGTGTGCGAGCTCTAACCTGTTACCATGGGAGCCCAAATATAAAAACGGACACGCCACGCAGCTGACACGCTCGCGCCACACAGCCAGTGTGTAACCGGCCAAAGTGTGATATTTGTACGTCCATTTCGGTAGCCTCGTGAGAGCGTCCTGATCTGGCGAGCTCCAGTTTTCCACTCGCAGATCAGTCTGGCATCTTGAGATGAGAGAAAATTTGGAGCCGTTCGCCAAACGACCGACCAATCAGGGTTGGTTTTGAGGTGGTGATAGACAGATGGTTAATCCAATCAGCTAACCAGTATTTTCAGACAGCGGTAGCCCTAATTCTAATGACTGTAAGACAACTGTGCCTTTCTAGAAATAAACAAAAAATAGAGATTTGGGTGGGGTTTTGATTGATATAGCTCCAAGAGAACAAGTAATTCGTTCAATTATCAAGATAATCTCATAATTTTGCATTTATATTGCAGGTAATAATTTTTTTTTTTCAATTTTGCCTGAACTTAATATATAAAAACTGTCTTTCGTATTCTGAATGGCTAATATACATTAAACAATATTTTTTTATGTAGAAATCCTAAATAGATTCAGTATTTTGGTCTATAGAGCGGTAGTTACGATAAGACACATGAGAGAAACATCCAACTGTAATTTATTTATACATTTATTTATGTCTGTAGATTTTATCTCAACTATAAGACCACATTTCCCATCAACACCGCTCCTTCCTGTTTAGCGTTTGTTTTCTTCCTGTCAACCGGCAGCATGGAGTTTGTTTTGACGATGAGCGGAGTAGTTGGAGAGCCTCGCTAGCTTCAATGAGTTTCTGTATTTTCAGACAGCGGTAGCCCTAATTCTGTTAGCTGCTCGCGAATGCTTTTTCCTCTTGGATCCTTCTTTTGGATTATGGTCCAGGAACCTGAAATGGGGCCTTTTATTCCTAAATTCTCGTTACACAAATGGCAAATATCCTTCACCGACATGCTGCTAGCTTGCTGAGCTAACGAGCTATGCTTAGCCTGCAGCAGCAGCAGCAGGGGTAGCCTGGCTCGTGGTTGTATTTTCATACGCTTCGTGGATCTGATTGGTTGATTTGGCCCGTCTATCACCAACACAGGTGATAGACAGATGGTTTATCCAATCAGCAAACCAGGATTTTCACCCCCTTCCCAAAAGTTCTCCAACGGAAAGTTCCCAGATGGATATGCCGAGCAAATGCGAAGCGATCCATCTGGCGGAGTCAGGTTACAGTTTCGGAGCGACAGAGGGAAAATATTTCAGTCGACACATTAAGATTTCTAATCTGGTCCAATTCCTCCCGGCCGCGTCCATAGTGGACCCGACTTTCGGTACCCAACCCTACTCGTACCGCTGTTCTCATATATGTTCTCGATATGATGCATCATTTTCACATCAACGAGACGGTGATTTAAACATATTACAGATTTAATAAAAACTTGTTTTTTGAGATACTTTTTGGTAAAAAAAAAAAATATATATTTAGGAAATGAGGACCTGTTGACTAGGGGTGGGAATCACCAGAGGCCTTACGATACGATATCATCACGATGCTTATGTCACGATACGATATTATTGCGATTTTAAACATATTGCAATATTCTGCGATATATTGCAATTCATTTACTTTTTTCCAACTTCAAATTTTTCCCAGTTTCAAATGATGTCCCCAAAAGGAAACTTTGTCAACATCTGTTTCATCTAAAAAGATACATTTCTCTGTTTGTTCATCTCACTTCAATTTTATTGCTGCAAAATCAGATTGTCAAGCAGACAGACTGACCAACACATATATCATAAAAGATCCATACTTGGCGTCTGTGTATCGATACAGTATTGCCACAGAAAATTTTGCGATACTATGCTGTATCGATTTTTTCCCCCACCCCTACTGTTGAGGTGAGATGCAGACTCACAGGTAGACCGAAAACTCAAGTCACCGTTATAAGTTCATTCCTAAAGAAGACACTATGTGCCACTATGTTGAATCACAGAATTATGAACGAAAAGACGGCATCGGAGATACGAGTGGAGCGCTTTGACGTCCTCGAGAGGAAACGCTTAGTTTAGATTTAAAAATCACTCCCCCCCCCAATTGTACAAAAACGTCACATCTTCACTTTGTTTTGTCAGCTTTTTCAGCAATTGCAGCAAAGGCTGCAGGGGCATTTAAAAGACTTTGGTGCTGACAGGAAGTCTCTTTGTGATGTAATCTCACAGTCACTTATTGTGACTATCAGTGTCACGCTTTTGTGTAAAGATGCTTTACAAACATGAACTTTTGTATGAATTCCCCAAATAATATTATGATTATTAGTGTAATTTGACCGTGTCATGTCAGACTTGTTCACGCTCCGCTGAGGACAAAACACTGAAGGACGAACACAATGTTCCCTACAGAAGAAAAAAAAACTGCTGTCTCTAGAGGGCGCTAATCCTGCTGTACTGTGTGTGTGTGTGTGTGTGTGTGTGTGTGTGTGTGTGTGTGTGTGTGTGTGTGTGTGTGTGTGTGTGTGTGTGTGTGTGTGTGTGTGTGTGTGTGTGAAGGCCATGAGGGACCCATGGGACTCTCCAGTTGCAGGCCTGTAGACTGGCTGGCACCCTCAAAGTAGCTTCTTCATCCTAGAGACAGCTGTTGTCTCCGTGACGACACGATCGGCCAATGGGGGAGTGGGTAGGGAGGCTAGAGTGAGGAAGGGGGTGGGGGGTTTGGCCTGTGTGTGTGTGTGTGTGTGTGTGTGTGTGTGTGTGTGTGGATCAAGTAAAAGTACGTTTTTAGTTTTACATGTAAATAAATACAGAAAATAATGAAACCTTAAAGATTAAGATTATTACATGAACTGTGTGAAAGGGTGTGTGTGTGTGTGTGTGTGTGTGTGTGTGTGTGTGTGTGTGTGTGTGTGTGTGTGTGTGTGTGTGTGTGTGTGTGTGTGGTCAGTCCAGTTGGCTCTGTGCAGTAAACACCATTCCTTCAGTCCCACTGTGGCAGAAACAAAAGACTCCATATAGATTCAACAACAAGGAAACATAATTCTGGGTCTGATCCTGCCGTTAGCAGCTGGACGTGTAAAGAGCCTGCTGGGACGGGACGCAGGCTTCCCTAAAACAGTGTTAGCTTACTAGGGCTGGGCATCGTTTGGATATTAACGATTCTGATTCCAATTCCGATTCTTCCTTTCGATTCCGGTTCTTATCGATTCTCGATTCCGATTATTTGAGTGGTGGAGTTGAAACGGGTCACATGCTTATTTCACAAATAAGAGGAAAGTTTTATTTTGATTCAAAAGGTGGGTTGCAGTTTGACGGAGGCTTTTTCAATGTAAAATAAAGCCACGCTAGAGCACCGCTTACTGTGCTCCAAGGCTGCAACACAACAAGCGCCTGGCCGCTACGGAAACCATAACTTGCGCATGTTAAATTTGGAGCCCATGATCAGATTTGAAACCAAATCCTCCAAACGATTCCAATAAAGAAACTATTCCGATGGAATCGTAAGTTTTGAAACGATTCCAAGTAGGAATCGGTTCTCGATGCCCAACCCTATAGCTTACATCCAGCAACGCGGGCCTGGCCCGGACCGAACTGTGCTGCAATTTCAAATGTGTACAAGCAAATCTGAACCCATAGAAATAACGTTGTTATTGGCATGGATAAAGAACAATAGATATGACATGTAATTCTGACTTCCCATTCCAGGATGGAAGCACTTGGCGGCCATCTTACCAGGGTTAAGTTTTAGAATTGCTTCCATTGGAATCAATGGGGAAAGAGGCTCATGTTGTCTTTATAATCCTTATATTTTTCTACCAATACATCAATAGTAGTTTTAATTCAAAGTAATGACTGTAAGACAACTGTGCCTTTCTAGAAATAAACAAAAAATAGAGATTTGGGTGGGGTTTTGATTGATATAGCTCCAAGAGAACAAGTAATTCGTTCAATTATCAAGATAATCTCATAATTTTGCATTTATATTGCAGGTAATAATTTTTTTTTTTCAATTTTGCCTGAACTTAATATATAAAAACTGTCTTTCGTATTATGAATGGCTAATATACATTAAACAATATTTTTTTATGTAGAAATCCTAAATAGATTCAGTATTTTGGTCTATAGAGCGGTAGTTACGATAAGACACATGAGAGAAACATCCAACTGTAATTTATTTATACATTTATTTATGTCTGTAGATTTTATCTCAACTATAAGACCACATTTCCCATCAACACCGCTCCTTCCTGTTTAGCGTTTGTTTTCTTCCTGTCAACCGGCAGCATGGAGTTTGTTTTGACGATGAGCGGAGTAGTTGGAGAGCCTCGCTAGCTTCAATGAGTTTCTGTTTATAAAGACTATAATGACTTCACCAGAACCGCTGATGGACTTGTCGCAATTTTCATTGCGCTAACGTTATGGAAATTACATTTACGATAGTAATGCAGAGACTTGCTGCTGAAGTAGGAATCCTTTCTGGAAGTTACTTTACCTCATCAAGACATGGATTATTAAGTTTTAATTTGCTTTACGGAAAGGAAAATCGTGTAAAGATGAGGTAAGATCACAACAATAGATATTAATATATGATGACTGACAGCGGGATTCAACATGGCTAATGTTTGGGGAGCTAACGTGGTGTGCCGTTAGTGCTGGTCGGTTAGGGCTCCGTGTTGCTGGATGTGGCTAATGATGATTTGTGTAACGTAACTTTACTCTATGTGTAACGTTACATGTACCGTTAGCTTGCTGGATATGTCTTGAGATATTATAAAATTAGATTTAGGAGTAAAGAAGAGTACTTGTCGTACTTTAATTCAACTGAAAACTTAACACAGATTGAGTTAAATCAGCCGCATAGCAGTCAATTAACGACGTGTTAAAACAACTGTTATAACGTTAACGTTACTAAATGTCTTATTTGAGGTCAAAAATCAATCAACTAAAACACTGTTTGCTGTTCATAAATGCTGTTAAGAGCTAGCTAGCAGTCACCACTAACTGACATCTCAGCCGGTCTGTTAACAGTTGCTAGGTAACGTAACTAGCTAGCTAGCTAGTTCACCAACTTTTCTGTATTTATAGTTTATAGAAAAATACTCTATCTACTCATACTGACATGTGGAAAGTGATGGCAGCCTCCTGGGTCTCTTTGGTCCTCCTGGTAAAGCAGTTAGGTGCTGCACAGCTGATAACCATACTTGCTGCCATAGGAGACAAGTGTAAACAGTACCCTAGTAAGATGGCCGACAGTTATGCCATAAGTCATGACGTCATGTCATTACTATTGTTCTATATCTATGGTTATTGGTCTAATCTGCAGGGGAAACCTCCCTCGGCTCTCCATTGACTCCATTGCATGAAGTTACTTTCTCATCAACTCCATCTGCTAGCAAACAACAGAAAAATGCCTAAAAGTTGCTGTGTGGTCCGATGCACTATCAACAGGGTAAATAATCCATTACTTAGGGTGTACTCACAGTCGGCCCAGTTGCCTTGAACTATGCCCGAACACAATTGGCCTCTCCCCTCCCCACTCCCCACTTCCCACTCCCCCACTGGCCTGCACTCACACTGCAATAAAAACATTCAGGGCCAGAGCCTGGCTCATCTCTTTCAAGCAGGCCAGGGCACAGCTTAGCAATGTGTGCCCTGGCCAAGGTACAGAGCGATCGCACTATAGTCAACCGAAACGGACTTTGAGGGTCAAACGTGTTCGGGCACATTTTAACTGGGCCAAGTGGGAGTATGGCCTTAAGTGTTTATGAGCTGCTGACCCGAAAAAACTGAGCTTTCATGAAGACAAAAGTGGATACAGACGTGAGGAATCAGCAGGGAGACTGGGAGCAAGCATTATATAACCAAGTCAAATATACATGTATATATAATATATATATATAATGTTATATTATATGTATATTATACGTTTTCACCACCATTTTAAGGTTTAGGTGCAGCACCCCAGCCGAATGAATGTAACTGAAATACTTTTCTCAGATCCAATGATTGTAGTTGGACTTCTTTAGCTTTAAGTTTGGTCTTTAAGTTTTTTGATTGTTGCACAGATATGGCAATAATTACGGTCCACAATGATCAACGCAAAACTTCCACAAAGGGACATACGAAGAGACGCCAATGGACCACAGAGCCCCAAAACAACCCCACAGAAAACAAAAATGACCAAAAAGAGTTCAAGTTAGACGCAGCAGCAGTGGGTCAGCAGACCACTAACGTTAGACCCAGCAGCAGTGGGTCAGCAGACAGCTAACGTTAGACCAGCAGCAGTGGGTCAGTGGACCGCTAACGTTAGACCAGCAGCAGTGGGTCACTGGACCGCTAACGTTAGACCCAGCAGCAGTGGGTCAGCAGACAGCTAACGTTAGACCAGCAGCAGTGGGTCAGTGGACCGCTAACGTTAGACCAGCAGCAGTGGGTCAGCAGACCACTAACGTTAGACCCAGCAGCAGTGGGTCAGCAGACAGCTAACGTTAGACCAGCAGCAGTGGGTCAGTGGACCGCTAACGTTAGACCAGCAGCAGTGGGTCACTGGACCGCTAACGTTAGACCCAGCAGCAGTGGGTCAGCAGACAGCTAACCGGTGGAGTTTGTAACCAGGTGAGTGAATGAAGAGCAAGTTGTAAAGTGATTGGCCAGATGAGAGGGCGAGAGGGCGCGACATTCGGACCTCAGGAAGTGACCTCGACCTTAACATGTCACCTCCTGCAGGGAAAAGTGCTGATGTGGTCTGAAGAAGGCTGATGTGTTCTCAAGACACAGCTTCAGTACAGAGAGACAGGTGTGTGTGTGTGTGTGTGTGTGTGTGTGTGTGTGTGTGTGTGTGTGTGTGTGTGTGTGTGTGTGTGTGTGTGTGTGTGTGTGTGTGTGTGTGTGTGTGTTTCAGGGTTTCTTGAATGAGAAAAATGGATGAGGGTTTATTTCAAGATGGATTAGAACATCACAGAAGGTGACTACTATCCAAAGTTACATCTCAGTAGGGATGCCCCAGATTGATCGGCCACCAATCATTATCTGTCGATATTTACTGAAAACGTGCGATCGGGTGCTCGGCATTAATCTCTCACAGCTGCCGATAAACTACTACACACACATAGTTAAACGCTCGACCGAGAGCAACATCACCGACTGCCTGTTCATGTGAAAAAAAGGCTAAAACAGCAGCCCCCAAACGCCAGATAGTCACACAAGCAACGATAACTAGTCATTTTGGTGCCTATTCTTAACTGTCATCGCTGCACGATGCTCACTTAAACGCCGTAAAGACCAGCGGCCTGTCTGCGGAGTCGGTCCACAGTCATTTCCACGCTTTCCGTTTATTTCTACAGGAGCAGCTGTGCAATTTATTCTGGTAGCGTCGCTGGGACTTTGGAGAAGCCGTGCAAAAGCGGACGAAAAATCTTTTAAGCTGACGATCTGAAATGAAAACTGATTCAGCAGACCCATTTCTCACCATTTTCTAGACCAAACATAATCCATTCATCCAGAAACTAAAACACAGATGAATCGACTTAAGTGACCTTTGACCTGTACCTACATGAACACAGCCAAATTGAACACGTTAATAAAAGCTCTGGGCAGTTAAGATTTCATAAAGTCACTCTTTTCAGTTGGATTTTCTTCCTGTTTTTTTTTGAGACAGAGTGAGACACTCCACCTGGTTCTCCTCCGCTCTCCCAGCATGCTCTGCTTCTTCTGCAGTAGCTGGACAGAGAAACCCAACACTAACTAGACAGAGGGGGGTGAGAGGGTCAGGCCCGGGTCAGGCCGGGGTCAAGGCCACCATCCAAACAGTGCAATCAGCAGCAGCTGATGATCAGCGCGTCAAACAGAAAACACCGATGTGAATGCAGTGAGAGAGATCCGGACTGAGGACTTCTTAGATCTGGGACTGATGGACTCAAGGTAGAAACCAGAGTCAACCTCAGGTCACTTTGCTCCCACTACAACGACTAATAATTCACCCAGGGGTTTTTTCCCGCCATTATAAGTCTTCGGTGCAGCACCTAAACTGAATGAATGTGAAATGCGGAGAAAATAAGCACCAAACTAACTGACTTTTCTCAGATCTAAGGACTACAGGTGGAAATTAGCAATTGTTGCTATAACCTGGCCCAAGACATATTCTCTTGTTTAACAAGTTTAAATGTTTATTCGTGCATTGTCCCTGTTTCAAATGAATTAATTTCCAATTTCCATTGTAGTTGGACTTTTTCAGCAAGTTCTGTCTTTAAGTTTTTTGAGTTATTGTATCTATTATGTGCTCAAATGTCAGAAATAACAGGCAAATGCATGTAGATTGCTGTTAATAAGAACTTTACTGTCCACGGACAATTAATGCTTACCGTCTTGTGCAGTCCCCACCCCCCACCCCACCCCCAAAAAAGGCCCATTCTGAGTCAGGAAAAACCCTGATTGGTATATCGTTCAGGAACCGGTATCAAAGTCCCAGGATCGGTCCCACTACAGGAAATTTAAAATACTAAGCCCTAGTTTTAAATCAGACCAACAGATCAAACTTTACCAGGTAGAGCGTGTTGGCGTTTTAAAAGGGAGGGGGGGGTCACAGGCTGACCCTGCAGTTAAACTAACCCTAACCCACTCAAGACAGGACACCAGATATGACGATTAACAAAGAGGAGCCATGAACAGCTGAGCGTCTCCTCCCTCACTCAGACAGACAGAAAACGAGGGGCCTTCGGAGCGTAAACGGCCGGTCGGTTTGATACCTGAGTGGCGAGCGCGGACGCGGCCTCTGTTTACCCTGAGGTGAGGCCAGCAGCCGGACTGAAAGCGATACCCCGACTCCGTGTTTACTCAACTGCCGTGTCCTAACCTCGGTACCTACGGAGGCTCCCGACATGATCCACCTTAATACTGACAAATGACTTTCTGACCAGGATGTCCCAGAAACAGAAGGGAGGGGTTGTGGGTAATCTGTCTGTGGAAAAAGAAAAGAAAAGGGAGACTTAAAAGATCTTGGGAGGGTTTCATTGCTAAGTTGAAGTTCAGCAGTCAAAAGCGTCGTTAATGAAAACGCTCGTCGGATTAAAAGTTTCGCCCCAACTGAGATTAAAGTCGACAACAATCATTACATCGGATTATTTATGGAACATTACGGACCATTTGTCAGTCTGTGCTTTAAATAGTAAGCCTTGTGATGTTCTACGTTACGATGGAGCTACTAACTAGAGCCGTAAAGAATAACCGATTAGTTGTCAACTAATAAAATAACTATTTTAATAATTGATTAATCGGTTGGTCAGCGTGTTAAATGTGAATATTGTTCTAGTGTCTAATCTCCTCTGGGACAGGGAACTGAATATCTTTGAGTTGTGGGACAAAACGAGACATTTGAGGACATCATCTTGGGCTTTTTGGGGAAACTCTGATCCACATTTTTCACCATTTTCTGACATTTTAGAGACTAATCGATTAATCGAGAAAATAATCAACAGATGAATCGACTTTGAAAATAATCGTTAGCTGTAGGGCTGCTCCCTCTTAGTCGATTAGTCGACTAATCGGTCGTTTTGGTCTTAGTCAACTTAGATTTCTTTAGTCCATTAGTCATGTTTGATGCTGTTTTTCATGCTGAATGACTTATTTCCAAGAAACGTACGAGCTCATCTCTGGTAAACACAAGAATTAAAGTGGTGCTTTTGTGTGACTCTTTGCGGAGAAACTCAGATTTACAGATCTGTCGATTAAATCAACCAATCGATTAGTCGATACGATTGAACGAGTGTTGGTCGACTCAGAATTTCTTCAATCGAGCACAGCCCTAGTTAGTTGCAGCCCTAGTATCGTGACAACACTACTCTCTCTTCATTTTCTGTCTGTCTCTACTGTACTCTAATAAAAAGGCCAAAAATCATACAGTGACTTCAGATGAGTGACCCTTGTGTTGGCCTGTTTTGTTTTTTTTCTTCTCCTGGTCAGTGTGTGAGTCGCGTCTGAAAAGCGAGATTTTGTCTGCGTGTCATTATTCCCAGCTGGCTCTGAAGTATCAACGCTGTGAAGCCGAAACAGAGGAAGTGGTGCCGGGAGGTCTCGACCCTTTCGGCCGCCCGGGTTCACGTCCGGACAGAAGGTCACGGACACCGAGGAGAGATTCAGTGTTTTCCGAGCCCGCCAACAAACGAGTCTGTTGGCGAAGCTAATCCAAACCTGTCAGGAAGTTACAAAAGTCTCGTCACGGCAAAAAAATAAAAATAAACCTTTCACCTGCTGGTTCTCACGCTTACAAACGATCCGCAGGTTTCTCCGAGAAGGAGACAATCTGTGGGATTTTATTTGACTGAATCGTGGTGGCAGCTAAAACTATTTCAACTGAATATTCTATAGCTTAAAACAGTTGGTCATTGTTTAGTTGGTTGTTCAGAGAATTTCTTAAGCAGTTAAATATTTAACCCTTGTGCTGTCCTCGGGTCAAATTTGACCCATTTTCAAAGTTTCTACATCAGAAATATGGCTTTTTCAACCAAATTTCCCCAAAAACAATATGGATGGTTCCATCCGCTAACTGACGATCACTACTTTTATGGTGAACATCTGTGATCATCCATAAACATATGTTTCTCTGGCCTTAACTATTAGTCAAGATAATTCCTAATTTCTGCTCATTTTACTCAAAAATTACCAATGATTTCATGTAAAATTATATTTATTCACCATCAATTCCATAAATGAAGTGTAAAACTAGCGGTAACAACTTATGAGGTTGGCTAAAAAAAGATATAACGTTTACAACTGTGTGACCATTAAGAGGCTACTTTATAGTGGCCGGGTTGGTTCAGTGGGTAGAGCAGGCACACATATACTCGGAGGTTTATGCCTCAACGCAGAGGTCCAGGGTTCAAATCCGACCTGTGAAGATTTCCTGCATGCATATATAAATAAGGACCATGTCTACAGAACAAGATGTGTTCTACTGGTTGGACAATTATAAAATATATAAATAAGGACCATGTCTACAGAACAGGACATGTTCTACTGGTTGGATAATTATAAAATATATAAATAAGGACCATGTCTACAGAACAGGACATGTTCTACTGGTTGGATAGTTATAAAATATATAAATAAGGACCATGTCTACAGAACAGGACATGTTCTACTGGTTGGATAGTTATAAAATATATAAATAAGGACCATGTCTACAGAACAGGACATGTTCTACTGGTTGGATAATTATAAAATATATAAATAAGGACCATGTCTACAGAACAGGACATGTTTTACTGGTTGGATAATTATAAAATATATAAATAAGGACCATGTCTACAGAACAGGACATGTTCTACTAGTTGGATAATTATAAAATTTATAAATAAGGACCATGTCTACAGAACAGGACATGTTCTACTGGTTCTATTTTGTTGTCACATCTATTTCTTTACTTACACTGTCACTCTCTCGAAATATGCACACACGTGGTACGCTCCATAGGGTTTGTCACGTAGTGCACCGGTGCGCTGACGTGCACTAATGTAACGTGCACGTGGCACAGTAACTGGCCAATGAAATGATGATCATTACAGCGTTTCAAGCTCTAAATCAAACACAACTCAGACACACAGCCAACAGACGGGACGAATGACATGCAATATTACAGTCAAAGATATTTGACTTTTTCAAAATAAAAGCATGTCAATAAACTAAACATGTCAGGCCCTGCGTGTGATTCTCATTTCCGGTGTGGCCCACTTTTGGTGAAATCAGGACCTAAAAGCTCTTAGAATCTCTCCTGAGTTGGTAATAGAGATGTTGAAATTAATCAAATAATCGATGCATCGAATCGTGGACGTGGACGATGCTGCATCGATAATCAGCCGGGCTCGTAATCGATTATTTCGGTTTACAATTTAATGTAGGCCTAACAACATTTCTGTTTACATATTCTGGTATGTGTTTTGCACATTCAGGAAGTGCCATGTGCTCAGTGCTGTATGGTTTTATGTATCCAATTTATTCAGTATTAGAGCACTGCAGAATTGTTTGGTTTTTGAAGCTTGAAAAGCTATGAATTGAATATCCTACATGGCTTTAACAGAAACATGTATTTGACGCATCGTGATATCGAATTGAATCGCTGACGTGATAATCGTAATCAAATCGAATCAGGAGATCAGTGAAGAATCACACCTCTAGTTGGTAAGAAAGCAGTACACATGAAATGGTGAATTATTTTGCTGCTTGGTCGTGTTTTGGCATTGAACTTGGCAACCTCGTCCACGTCTCCAGTCCGCTGTTTGACACTAAACTATCACGTTTCCAAAACAACGCTGACTCTCCGCGCAGCCGATGAAATATTCAATGACGCTTGGGTTTCAGCTCTTCACCGGCCTGAACCCTGCGGCTCGTCCCCGCTGGACCAGCAGCCCCCTCGGCAGAGTTTGGACCTCATCAGTTGGAAGCGGGCCCCTGGGAGCCATTTATAACCCGAGCTCGCAGGGCAGCGCTCGTTCCCTCGTACTTCTGTGCCAAGTGTTAAAAGAGAGATTCTTAAAAATGGAGCAGCCATATGTATCGCACCCCGGAGCTTTAAATGAGCTTTTCATCGAGGAAGGGGTAGGTGGTGAGGGGGGGGGGGCAGTTTTCTCCTCTTACAGCCCAAAGCACTCAGAAACGAGGCCAGACGCCTGCTGACAGGCCGGCCATCTTGGGAGACTTTTCTGTGGCGCGGTGTGTGTGTGTGTGTGTGTGTGTGTGTGTGTGTGTGTGTGTGTGTGTGTGTGTGTGTGTGTGTGTGTGTGTGTGTGTGTGTGTGTGTGTGTGCGTTCAGGAGAAAGTCACCGGTCCGTTAGATTTTCATTTAAAAAAAAAAGGAACATGCCGACTTAGGGCTGGGCGATATGGAGAAAATCAACTATCACGATATTTTTTGACCAAATACCTCGATATCGATTCCGCAACGATATTGTAGTGTTGACTATTGGTGCTTTAATAAAAATATTTACACAATGAGAGTTTAGATGAATAATCATCAGTAATGTGGATATAACGACTAAGAGGGTAAAGGTGAATAATAGAACAGCTACAACAGTCTGGTAAGTTCAGGAAATGACATCACTCTACTGTAATGCAGCCTTTAAAACCAGGAAAAGACACTTATGTCATATTACGATATCCAAAATCTGAGACGATATCACGATATCTTATTGGGACTTTGTCTTATTCACCGAACCCCCCAGAGTTAGATGAGTCCATACGTACCCTTCTCATCTCCGTGCGTGTCCTAACTCTGTCTGACGCCCCCACCGCTAGCCTAGCTTATAGGGCTGTGCAATTAATTGAAATTTAACCGTGATTATGATTTCGGCTCCCAATGAACACAAAAAACTGAATAATCGAGAAAAACTATTATTTAGCTCATTACGTTTTGCACAAACTCTTATTTTCTCTCGTGTTCTGGATGAAAAAATAAAGTTTCAATAGGAAAAGTATTAAGGCAAAGTTCACAGTTATGTGTTTTTTTACTGTTGATTTATTTAACTTTTTCCACTGTTTTTTAAGTTCAGTAATTGCAACATCTTTCCAGAAGTCAACGAGTAATCGTTTTCAATATTGACCAAAATAATCGTGATTATATTTTTTCCCATGATCGCGCAGCCCTACTAGCTTAGCACGGACCCTGGAGGTAACCAGCTGCAGATTACCTCCAGGATCTGAGCTGGGCTAAAGCTACCGCTAACTCTGGGGGGGATACGGTGAATAAACTAAAGTCCCAATAAGTCGGCGTCATCCTTTAACATGTACAACATACTGTATACATACATACATACAGTACAGGCCAAAAGTTTGGACACACCTTCTCATTCAATGCGTTTCCTTTTTATTTTCATGACTATTTACATTGTAGATTCTCACTGAAGGCATCAAAACTATGAATGAACACATATGGAATTATGTACTTAACAAAAAA
Source organism: Perca fluviatilis (assembly GCF_010015445.1). Classification (NCBI taxonomy): domain Eukaryota; kingdom Metazoa; phylum Chordata; class Actinopteri; order Perciformes; family Percidae; genus Perca; species Perca fluviatilis. Next base: position 4,742,528 of record NC_053119.1, on the reverse strand, counting down.
GTGTGAAATAACTGAAAACATGTCTTATATTTTAGATTCTTCAAAGTAGCCACCCTTTGCTTTTTTATTAATAAGGGAAAAACTTCCACTAATTAACCCTGACAAAGCCCACCTGTGAAGGTAAAACCATTTCGAGGTGACTACCTCATGAAGCTCATTGAGAGAACACCAAGGGTTTGCAGAGTTATCAAAAAAGCAAAGGGTGGCTACTTTAAAGAATCTAAAATATAAGACGGGTTTTCAGTTATTTCAGACCTTTTAATTACATAATTCCATATGTTTCATTCATACTTGACTACTGCTGAAGTGAGAATCTACAATGTAAATAGTCATGAAAATAAAGAAACCCATTGAATGAGAAGGTGTGTCCAAACTTTTGGCCTGTACTGTACATACAAGAAGCATTTTTAAGGACTGATGAATACATCAACCTGACTAGTGAACTCTGCTGCAGGTGGGTGAACTCCGAGAGCCAGATGAAGCGAGCGCTGACCTGCTGGCTCAGGATTACACTGGTTTTTTCCGTAGCAGCTGGTAGCGTCAGAGGAAGATGTCTGCTGAAGGTGAGGACAGGAGGCTGCATTTCTCCTGAAGTCACACACACACACACACACACACACACACACACACACACACACACACACACACACACACACACACACACACACACACACACACACACACACACACACACACACACACACACACACACACACACACAGTACATACTAAAACACATACTGTACATTAGGGAAGCTTCCGTTGTGTGTTGTTGTCCGTCTGTGACCAGAGGGCAGCGCAGGAATTTAAGTGGCACCGAAATGACCCACCGAAATCTGAGTTGTCATTCCAGTGTTTCCCGGTTATACTCTGGCCCGGGGGGAGATGAATCCCAAAATACCTACTCGACTAATGCCGTTTTTTCCACTACATGGTACCTGCTCGACTCTACTCGCCTTTTTTTGGCTTTCCATTATGATAAAAAAGTCCCCGGTACCTGCCAACAGGTACTTTTTCTTAGCATCACCTCTGTCCAGGTTCCAAGCGAGCTTAATACACAGTAAACATCTGCTTCACTTTCTTAAAATGTAAAAAATATGCTGATGATTAGAACACAATTGGAATTTGGTCGGTTTGGAAGCATTAAACACAAAAGCAATTCTTTATATTTAATTCAATAATTTGCCGTTTAAAGTATGATTGTATGCTGTCTTTAATTACTGATGCTTTTTTAATTTGCCTTTATTTTCGTTTTGCAATTGTATAGCCTATACAATAAACATTGAATTATCGTGTTTAACACGATGAGAATAGAGAAGTGACAGCAAAACATTGAAAATTTGGTGACGTGAAAACCTGCCGACTACCGATTGGTCGGAGAGAATCGTCACTAATCACTGCGTCATCATTGCTAGCGACAGATGGGTCTGTCCTGAACAAACACGATATTTTTAAATAGTTTTAGATTAGATGCTTTATTTATTTATCCCACAATGGGGAAATTCACTTATTACAGCAGCAGTTTTTCCACAACAAAAACAAACCAACAAACAACCGAACAAACAAACAGGCAAACAACAGACAATGAGCAACAACAAAAAAATCACTGAATGAATGTAAAGTGGTATTATATAAAAAGTATTTAAGTAAAGTGAAGTGGCCATAGTGCTGTAATGTAAATAAGTAATTGACGTGAAATTAGATTGACAAATATGTAATTACATAACAGCGAAAGTAATTAACCATAATATAAATTATATTTATATTTAAGTGTGACCATAATATAAATAATATTGAAAAAGTAAGTACTTGGAATGGAAAAGATATAAATACAGATGGAAAAATATAAATACAGATAATAAGCCAGCGGTGTTTTGTTTTTTTTTGCTGCCTCCAGCTTCTTTAGAAACTAAATGTGTCTTCTGGCTGTGGCTACAACAACACACCTTCCACGTTCTGTGTATGCGTCGCGTAAGGTCGCGGCCGTTTTCCTGCTCGCCACGATTATTTTGGTCAATATTGAAATCACGATAATTTAAACACGATTACTCGTTGACTTCTGGAAAGATGTTGCAGTTATTGAACTTAAAAAAACATCGGGAAAAAGTTACATAAATCAACAGTAGGGTTGGGTATCTTTTTTTTTTTCTTTTTTCTTTTTTTTAATTCCGACAACGGCAGCTGCAAGTGAACGCACCGTCTGTGTTGTTTAATTCCGACAACGGCAGCTGCAAGTGAACGCATCGTCTGTGTTGTTTAATTCCGACCATATAAACATAGTACTACTAGTACTACTAGTACTACTAGTACTACTACTGTATATCTATGAATTGCGACAACGGCAGCTGCTGCAGAGCAGACTGTTACATCCTGCTGTTAAGTCCTCCACAGTGAAATACAGTCACACATTTTACCGGTGTTTAATCCAGCTGCTAGCTAAAGGTATGCTAACGTTACATGCTGTCAGGTGTAGTGTAAAGTCAAGCACCGAAATGAAGCACCGAAACTTTCGTTCTTATTCGGTCTCGTTACTACCGTTTACGTCGGCACCGGTTCCCTATTGGCACCGAGTTTCGGCACCCAACCCTAATCAACAGTAAAAATAAAAGACACAACTGTGAAATTTGCCTTGATACTTTTCCTATTCAAACTATATTTTTTCATTCAGAACACGAGAGAAAATAAGAGTTTACTTATAACTAATGATTGTTTTTCTCGATTATTCTGTTTTTGTGATCACTGGGAGCCGAAATCATAATCCCGATTACATTTCGATTAATTGCACAGCCCTATAAATACCCCACCAGACATGCCACTAGAGGTCTTTTTAAAGTTCCTAGAGCCCGAACACAATCAATGCAACGTACAGTATTGTATCGAGGGATGGTTGCTTGGAGAGATTGCCAAAGCGCACAATAAATCAAGTTTTAAAAGACAAGTAAAGGATCATCTAAGGGCCCTAAGACTGTAACCATATTTTTGTACTTAGTTTATGTATAGGAATATTGATATGTAAACAAATTTTTACTAGATTCTGTGCTTATGTCTTTATTGTGATATCATATATTACTATTAGAATACATGGAAAGGAATATGTATATCTATATACGCAAGGAAAAGAATACTAGCTATATTGCTCTTATTTTTAGATTATATTAATGTTTTGTCTGAAAATGTAGTTTTATGTTTTGTGTGGACCCCAGGAAGAGTAGCTGATGTTCTCCATCAGGTAATGGGGATCCTAATAAAATCAAAAACCAATGTACTGACACCTCTACCAGCGGCAAACAAACTATCAGCCATCACTGGACACGTTTCCACCCAAATGAGACACACATTTCATCAGAATTTCTAGAAAAATCGGCAAAGAAGAAGTGACTATTTGGAGGTGGTGCATTGAGATAAACAGTTGGTGGAGCTGATTTTCCAGTCGACACCCCCCAAAATCAAGTTATGAAAAAGATCTCCACACAAATGGTTATTTGCAGCCTGTGCGGCACAAAGCTTGATATTAGCAGGAGACACTAAATGACTTAACAACAGGAAGTGGGGGGGTGGGGGGGGGGGGAAATCGCTTCACTGAAACAAGAGTCCGAGCGCTGCGACGAGGAGTCGGGATAACCGTGTGTTCCCAAAATAAAGCCTGATGACTTTGAGTGCCTCTGGTTGGGAATGTGAGCTATGGACGCCCTCTAAGCCCCGGGACCAGATTCCTCCTTTAAATAGCATCCCGGGTGAAGAGAGACATTCTGAGGCCGCGGAGCTGCTTTCTGAAGGAATTTACACTTCAGTTAATTGGAGGTTTCTTCACAGCATTGGTGGACTGAATGGGAACCCAGGAATATCTGCAATATCTGGTTTAAAGGCGGTAGGCGCTGACCTTTGACCTGCTTACTGTTGCTCCCCATAAAGTAAGTGAGTGAGTGAGAGAGAGAGAGAGTGAGAAAGGGAGAGGGAGCGTGTGAAAATGCACTGAAATGTTGACAAGATACAAAAACTTTCTTCAAGCATTAAAGGTCCTATGACATGCTGCTTTTTGGATGCTTTTATATAGACCTTAGTGGTCCCCTAATACTGTATATGAAGTCTCTTTTATATAGGCCTTAGTGGTCCCCTAATACTGTATCTGAAGTCTCTTTTATATAGGCCTTAGTGGTCCCCTAATACTGTATCTGAAGTCTCTTTTATATAGACCTTAGTGGTCCTCTAATACTGTATCTGAAGTCTCTTTTATATAGACCTTAGTGGTCCCCTAATACTGTATCTGAAGTCTCTTTTATATAGACCTTAGTGGTCCCCTAATACTGTATCTGAAGTCTCTTTTATATAGACCTTAGTGGTCCCCTAATACTGTATATGAAGTCTCTTTTATATAGACCTTAGTGGTCCCCTAATACTGTATCTGAAGACTTTTATATAGACCTTAGTGGTCCCCTAATACTGTATCTGAAGACTTTTATATAGACATTAGTGGTCCCCTAATACTGTATCTGAAGTCTCTTTTATATAGACCTTAGTGGTCCCCTAATACTGTATCTGAAGACTCTTTTATATAGACCTTAGTGGTCCCCTAATACTGTATCTGAAGACTCTTTTATATAGACCTTAGTGGTCCCCTAATACTGTATCTGAAGTCTCTTTTATATAGACCTTAGTGGTCCCCTAATACTGTATCTGAAGACTTTTATATAGACCTTAGTGGTCCCCTAATACTGTATCTGAAGTCTCTTTTATATAGACCTTAGTGGTCCCCTAATACTGTATCTGAAGTCTCTTTTATATAGACCTTAGTGGTCCCCTAATACTGTATCTGAAGTCTCTTTTATATAGACCTTAGTGGTCCCCTAATACTGTATCTGAAGTCTCTTATATATAGACCTTAGTGGTCCCCTAATACTGTATCTGAAGTCTCTTTTATATAGACCTTAGTGGTCCCCTAATACTGTATCTGAAGTCTCTTTTATATAGACCTTAGTGGTCCCCTAATACTGTATCTGAAGTCTCTTTTATATAGACCGTAGTGGTCCCCTAATACTGTATCTGAAGTCTCTTTTATATAGGCCTTAGTGGTCCCCTAATACTGTATCTGAAGTCTCTTTTATATAGGCCTTAGTAGTCCCCTAATACTGTATCTGAAGTCTCTTTTATATAGACCTTAGTGGTCCCCTAATACTGTATCTGAAGTCTCTTATCCCGAAATTTACTGTTTATCAGGCCCCAGATGAAGAAGCTAACGTAAAGCTAACGTTAGCGAACTCTTTGACTCCCCGCTGCAGGAGACGTTGTATCCCCCCGACCCTCTGTATTACAGTGTCTGTTTAAAGCGGTTTCTAAGTTATTATTATTATTATTATTATTATTATTATTATTATTATTATTATATCCCTCCAAACCAACATGAAAAAAGACTTAGTGATGTTAACTCAACATTTTGTTTTGTTGCTAAACTGTGTGCAAAATGAACGGTATCCTAGGGTACCATCTATTTGCTGGATTTTTCGTGAGCGGCGGTAACATCAACTAGCAAACAAGCCCACTGACGGCAGCGTTATTGTTCATATTTTGGCACAGTGTTTAGTAATGACAGTGGTAGTGGTCACAGCGAGTGAAAATGTGATGTGAGATGCATGTTTGAAAAAATGTGTTGGAATTGTTTATTGGCTATACATGCGTGAAACAAATTCTAGGAGAAACACTGTATCATATCTGTGTCTCCAACGTTGGAAAAGCGAGAGCAGATATGAGTGGAAACACTGTACCATATCTGTGTCTCCAACGTTGGAAAAGCAAGAGCAGATACGCTACCGGTCAAAAGTTTGGGGTCACTTAGAAAAATGTCCATTCCAGACAGAAGACCAGCTGAGATCAGTTGCATTGTGTTTTTAACCAGGGCAGCAGTTTTCACATTACATTATGTGCTTACATGATTGCAAAAGGGTTCTCGATAGAGATGCACTGATTACAACTTTATAGGCCGATTTCAGATTTTCTTTTGAGTTAGGCCAGCCGATACCGATCATAGCCGATTCCAATTTCATTTTTTCTAACCACTTTACAGCACACGCAAATATTTATTTTCTATCTTTTCTTTAATAGAACATGTGTTGAACAGATAATGGATCACTATCAAATATAACTATATAAATGACTCCTGGTGTGGGAAATTCACACACATCTAAAAAGGTCAATGTTAGAACTATTTCCTTCTTTTCATTTAGTTTCTAAAGAAAAAAAAAAAATGTGATTTGGGTTTTTGGTGTGGTCCCTCCACGCCCTACTGTCTCCTCGCAGGTGTTGCATATTGCAAACTTGTTACCTTCTGCTCACACGCTGAAGAATGTCCAAACAGCTGACATGTTGCAGGTTAATTCACCGCAGTGTTTCCTTTAGGATTTGTTTTAGCAGTGGGGGCAGGTCCGAACACCCCCCACCCTCATGAAACTGAACTGACACTTTGCTGCAACACAAACAAATATATTTATTCACCTCTATTCACACACACAATGAGGCATATTTTCAGTTGTGATTGAACTGTATTTTTTGAGTTACTATATAGGCCAACCAATCTTGACATATAGGCTAAGCATTCTGCAGCAAATAATAAACCCACTATTAATTACATTATCTTAATGCAGTGTTCACTACTTCAGCATGGAAATAATGCACCTACAATACTAACAATCTAACAATGCAGCCCTGTTTCTGATACCGTGGGGGGCCGCCACGGTCAAATCAACAGAGGAAACACTGCACCAGGTTCCCTACATGTGGGAGAATAGCGCCGGCACGCGCTTCACACCGCGAGCGAGTACGCACCACACACGGCAGAAAAGTTGAGAGAAAGGAAAAAGAGACTGTGTGCTGTCGCGTGTGTGTGCGTGCGTCCTTGAGAACTGTAACTCGTATAACTTATGTTGTCAGGTAACTGTAGCGTTGACCGGCATGAAATCGGCATGTGTCAGACTGACCTGCCGGTCGCCGGTCACGGCCGAGCACGTGAAAACCGGCCAATTCCGGTCACCGGTGCATTTCTAGCTCTCGACTGTTGTAGAAAGGAGTGGCTGATCTTTAATGCAGTATCTACATTGCCCATTATCAGCAACCACTCATCCACTGTCCCAAAGGCCCATTCTGTTCACTAATCCGATATCATTTTAAAAAGGCTAACTGAGAAAACATTGGAGAACCCTTTTGCTCTGTTCAACACATGTTCTATTAAAGAAAAGATAGAAAATAAATATTTGCGTGTGCTGTAAAGTGGTTAGAAAAAATGAAATTGGAATCGGCTATGATCGGTATCGTCTGGCCTAACTCAAAAGAAAATCTGAAATCGGCCTATAAAGTTGTAATCAGTGCATCTCTCATCTATCGAGAACCCTTTTGCAATCATGTAAGCACATAATGTAATCTGAAAACTGCTGCCCTGGTTAAAAAAGAAAAGAAAAACAAACAATGCAACTGATCTCAGCTGGTATTCTGTCTGTAATGGAGGGGAATGGACATTTCTAAGTGACCCCAAACTTTTGACCGGTAGTGTAAATAAATAACACTCAAAAAGCTTAAAGACAAACCTTGCTAAAGAAGTCCACTGGTGACTTTAGTTGCGTTCATTCGGCTCAGGTGCGGTGTAAACCGGCTCGGGTTCTGCACCTAAGCCCTCTAATGGTGGGGGAAACTCTGGGCTGTTCAGCCGAAACACCTCTGCAGGCCTGGAGCTTGAACCTTAAGCCTGTGACACTGTGATAATTGGGGGAATTACAGCTGTTCTCGAAGGGCCAGGGGCCACAGGAAGTAACCTGTAACTTAATGTCTCCCCCCCCCCCGACCCCCCAAACCTGTTAGCCTGAACGAGCAGAGACAAAACATCATCAATGTATGATTTATAAAGCTGAATGTGTGGAAACGACGTGTCTCAGTGATGAAGATGAATGAGTCGTGGTGGAAAAACGGCACTTTAACGCGCGTGTGTGTGTGTGTGTGTGTGTGTGTGTGTGTGTGTGTGTGTGTGTGTGTGTGTGTGTGTGTGTGTGTGTGTGTGTGTGTGTGTGTGTGTGTGTGCCGATTTAACTAAAGGATCATTAGAAGAACATGAGAGAACTTAATACACCGGAGTTTAAAGTGCTCATATTATCCTTTTGGCTTTTTCCCCCTTTCCTTTATTGTGTAATATATCTTTTTTCGTGCACGTTATAGGTTTACAAAAAGTCCAAAGTCCCCCAAAAGGGACTTACCATCTCCAACAGAAAACACTGTTGACAAACTGCTCCAAACAGCTCTACTGTAGTCCAGCCTTTACTTCAGAGACAGACGTGTAACACACGTTATAATGCTCGCCTAGCTGCTAGCGTGAAACACCCTCATACTCTGCTTCTGACTGGCTAGTAGTCCTTACCTAGGTACTGTCAGGGCACGCCCTCATACTCTGCTTCTGACTGGCTAGTAGTCCTTACCTAGGTACTGTCAGGGCACGCCCTCATACTCTGCTTCTGACTGGCTAGTAGTCCTTACCTAGTTACTGTCAGGACACGCCCTCATACTCTGCTTCTGACTGGCTAGTAGTCCTTACCTAGGTACTGTCAGGACACGCCCTCATACTCTGCTTCTGACTGGCTAGTAGTCCTTACCTAGGTACTGTCAGGGCACGCCCTCATCCTCTGCTTCTGACTGGCTAGTAGTCCTTACCTAGGTACTGTCAGGGCACACCCTCATCCTCTGCTTCTGACTGGCTAGTAGTCCTTACCTAGTTACTGTCAGGGCACGCCCTCATACTCTGCTTCTGACTGGCTAGTAGTCCTTACCTAGGTACTGTCAGGACAAGCCCTTAAAATGTAATCTTTGTTTTGCTTGATTTGCTGAACTCAACGATGGCTAAGGAACTTTTTTGCTCACTTTGGTAGGGCTTTATGTCAACAAAATGTGACGAAAGTTATACAAAATAAATAAAAATAAAGTGGCAAAAAAAAACTTGGGAAAAGCGACAAAAAATGCAACAAATGTCCAAAAGATATTTGACTTTTTCGACGAAATAAAAGCATGTCAATAAACTACATGTCTGGCCCTTGATGTGATTCTTGTGGCCCCTAGTGAAATTGAGTTTGACCCCCCCTTATTTAAAGGATTATGTTCATACCAGAGAGTTAGTTGATCATTCGTTTTGAGACAATTTTTACTAACCTTTTTTTTTCAGCTCTCTATTTGTGGTACTTTAAGGGTGTTTTGATGCTAATACCTTTTCTTTTACGGGGTTGTAACTAACAACTTAACTATGCAGTAACTTACTTTTAATTGTAACAGAGTACTTCTACATTGTACTGTGGTATTGTTTTAGTGCGCGGTCGAGTATATAGCCGACGCTTTAACGTTAGCGGAGATCAGCGGGATCATGTCCGATGACCTGACCGGACTTCCGCTACGCTTCTCCGGCGCCCGGAGCTCCCGTGCACTGGCGCCTCGGAGGGAGGCCACCACACACCGTTCATCTTAACACACTGACATCACACATAGCTGGATTTAAATCAGTAAAATATATCTTTAAGTACAATATATGAGTACATCTTCCATAGCAATCCATTACATCAGCGACTATCTAGCTAGTACACACACAGAGAGCCAGTAAACACACAAATACACAGCCAGCAGAGCCAGGAAATACACACGGCCATGAACGTTAAATATACAGAGCCAGGAAATACACACAGCCATCAACGGTTAAAAATACATAGCCACGGCGGGGGACATATATCCAGCAGTAACACCAACAAACATACAGACAGAAACAGACAGAAAGGGTTGTATTTGACTCACGTCTTTTGAAGGCCGTTCTCCGGTCCTTCATGAAGGTTTATCGGTCCAAATCAACATCACAATGTCCCGCTGAACTTGCTGCTTTTTGGCGGTTAGAACTCCTGACTTAACGTTAGCTAGCTAGCTAGTAGCTACCATGGCTAAAACACTGTGAATGGTGTCAGCTAAATATCCCGTTTTTGTTTTTTTACTATGCCGGTTGTTTGATTTAATTATTAGAAAGCAACTGACTCAGCTTCCCGGTAGTTTTTCCACACCGTTGACAGATTCCCGGGGACTTGACGGCGACCGCATCCACCCTACCGTTTGATCAACCAACTACGTCACTTTCACCTGCTTCTCTCTCGCCGTAGAGCCGACGCGCAGGGGTGCACTACCTTTTCTCACCGCTCTCTTTGGCTTACATGTAGCTGCCGTTGTAACCCAGAGAGGCGCTGTTTCACCCATTTAAGGCAAGACACTAAAGGTGAATTGGCTAAAATATTTAAATAACAGAAATCACCATGAAACTTCCCTAGTTGATTACTTACATCAAGACAAATATTTTTTGTATTGCAAGTTTTCTGAAATGTAATGTTTAAATATGCAAATGAGGCGTTCTCTTATAAAATGTGTGCTCATTTGCATACATTTCCAGAACAGAACCGTAAACATTGCCAGATTCAAAATTCCTGTTTTATTTTGTTTTGTAAAGGTTTTTACAGAGGGAATTATGGATATCTAATTGTATCACTCCATAAATCGTCTGTAACAACAACCATAAAAAAACAAACATCTATGTTTTCTGGAATAAAATGTCATTCAATGTGATTTAAACTGGATCAATAGCTGGATTTAATGCATGTGTATCGATCAGGATGAGTTGAGGTCATAAAGCAGTAAAAGCAGAGTTTCCTGAGCGGATCAGAGCTGTTATGTCTTTCCCAGATGGACAGACACCTGTCGTACTGAGTCAGCAGGTCAAAGCTCACCGAGCTACACAAACACACGGGCCTATACTTCTGAAAAGTGTGGACAGATAGATCATATATAAACCTGTGTCCTGAGAACTGAGAACGCAAAAACACGCATGTAAAGTTTGACATAACATCAACATAATGCAAGAGGAAAACATTAAAGATGTACACAAAGGAAAATATGACCCACAACACAACGTCGGAACATCAAGACGGGAAAAAAGACTGACTTTATAATAATAATAATAATAATAATTATAATAATTATAATTTATATAGCACTTTAAAAAGGTACTCAAAGGCACTTTACAAAGTAAAAACTAAGAAAAACAATAGCAAGATCAGTATAAAAACATCAATAACTAGATAAATATGCAGCATAAACAGATAGAATCCTAGAAGCAGGATAGAAACCATGGGCGATTTAGGATCAGACCTATAGGGGGGCTCATCCATTGACATATATAAAATGGACCAACAGATCCAGTTGCTCAGACGGAGACCAGTGAAGGATATTAGAAGCACTTTTCCGGTGATCTCTAGCTTTACTGAGCAGCCTCCAACTGAGAGAGACAACGTAGATGTGACGTGAGCAACCTGTCTGAAAGTGTGAAGTCTTCTGGTAGCTGTGCCGAGAGAAATCTCAATCATTCCCAATCTTACAGAGACGGAGAGCGTAGGTATATGTAAGGAGATAACATAGGCACAGACTAATTATTGCTAACTACAATGCTAGTTTTCAGAGTCCTTTTAGAGTCTTTTCAGAAGCTTTCTAGAGTCTTCTGTTGGGTATTAGATGGATATTGTTCAAAGTTCCAGTATTTAGATGTGAGATGGTGTCAGACTTTAGTCTTTTCAGCGTCTTTTCAGCATCTGTAGTGTATATTGTGTAAAAAGTAATAAACTGGAGCTCATTCTCTCCAGTGTTTCCAGTTGTTTTGCCCTGCAGACTTTCCCTCGCACCCTGCCAGTGTTGTGGGTTCCCATGCAGGGTGGCTGTGGAGAGATTGGTCTACCACATTGAGTCTGATGTTGAAAACAAGACTTCCAGGTCGCGGCGCCCCGTTCCGTAACATGGCAGGATCGTTTGTCCCCCCCCGTGGGAGTATCCCCCCCCCCGGACACTTCCCTGCTGTCCCCTGCAGGACCTCCACCCTGCAGAGTGTCCCGGGCCTGCAGCCTGGGTGGGGGATGAAGTTTCCAGATGCTCCACCGGTGTTTGCACTGCTGACGCTGCAGCTCCGGTCTCTATGTGTGTACTTCAAGTCCACGATTTACGCTTTGTTGTGTCAGTTTTATTTCCATCCTGCTGTCACCTCTTTTTTAAGATTTTTCAACCCGTTCTCACTCCGAACTCGTAAAATACGGACATTTTGGACATTGGCTGTCAGCATCTGAAGCGATGAAAAAAGGCGCCCTTCAGCGTGTTTGTAGAACGAAACCGGGGAGAGCAGCAGCTACGCAGATACCAGCTGACATATTTTCACCGTCTTATACTTAAACAGTTTAACAATTTGGTTTTTGAACAAGCCATCTCTGTATATTCTGTATTGTTCTCTTATTGTTCCATACTTTTCTTATTGTGTTGAAATATGGGGGCACGCCTACACCACAAATATAAAACCTATTTTTATTTTACAAAAAAAAGCCATAAGGATAGCCAATCATTCACTGTATAATGAACCGACAAACCCAATATTTTGCAAATTTAAAGCAACAAAAGTTTCCGATCTTGTCAGTCTGAATACTGCGGTCTTTATAAAGTCTATAGGAAAATTTTGCCTGAAAACATAGTGTTTGTTTCAAAAACAGGAACAGAAACATAACCTAAGAGTAGAAAATATGTTTAAAAAACAAATGGTTAGGACAAATTTTAAAATGAACACGATTTCGGTAAAAGGGGTCGACTTGTGGAATGGTCTCACCGATGATCTTAAGAGGAGCAATTCCATTCATTATTTCAAAAAACAGTTTAAAACATCAATTTTTGTTAAATATATGGTGGCCTAAGAATAATTGTTTGTGATTAAGTGCATATGTCTGTAGGTATGTATGTAGGTATGTATGTATATCTGTACGTATATGAGTATATATATAGTATGTATACATGTATGTGTGTATGAATGTTTACGCATGTTATATTGTTTAAATTCTGATGGGTAGATGTTTTGTAAAATAGGGTAGGTGTAATAAGCCATGGCTTCAGCCTACACCTTTTCGGTTACCACTCTTGTTTCTAATATTAACATATTATGTTCTATGTTCAGTAACCGAATAAACATTCATTCATTCATTCAATAAACGGAGACTTTCTTCAGTTGGAAAATAATGTTTTAAATTGACGAACATCATATTTGTAATCCATTGCTCAATTCAAACGGGATCAAAAAATAATTGTTATCTCTCCATTGACTCTCGTTCATATTTTTTTCCGAATTACGGTCCCATGGATCAGGAAGTAGAAGGGCGTGACTTCGGCTCTCTATAGAGGAACTTTGGTTACCAGTCCCTCCAGAAAAACGCGATTAAGCGATCGCATAATAAGCCAAAGTCCGCATATTTAATGCAGGGGCCACATTTTTTCAAATATGCCGCACTTTCGCCGCATAAATTGCAGATTATCGCGCAAAATATTTTCATAATCCTCGCATTTTCGTTACAAAAAAAGTCCCGTAATATATCTCAGCAGAAAGTTGAAAAATGTTGCGTTTACTTCACACAAGAGCAGCCATTTTCCCCTGTTGCCATGGGAACGTTATGAAGTGACGTAATTACGCGACGTGAACATCATCGAAAAGCAGGATGTTGGGGGAGGAATCACTTTTTTTTTTTCATCAAACTGCAGTTTTTGCAAGTTCCCACAATTTCATCGCATAAAATTGCATAAATATCATATAGCATATTCCATCGCATTTTTTAAGAAAACATGCCGCATAATCAAGGATTTTTGCCCCGCAACAATCACAAAAAAAACTGCATTTTTCTGGAAGGACTGGGTTATATTTCTTTTCAAGAAAAATCTGGAGAAACGTTGAATCATGGCAGCTTTTCTCCCGGTCTAAACACACCTGAGCGTGCAGCCTGATTCTCCACGCCCACTCAGGTTACCCCCCCCCTTGTACCCTGAATGCTGCAGCCCCCCACCCCTCCCCCACCTCGAGACGCAGTGAACGTGAGCTTCAGCAGGTCTGATATTAAACCTGATACCGGCTGGCGGTCGTAACATAGAGTGTTTATATAAAACCACCAGCAGAAACTGTGCGAGGCTGTGAAACCCATCAAGCTCTCAGCTCAGACCTCCACCTGTTACAGAGAGAGACCAGTTCCTTCCTTCAGTCTGTAGCTCATGTTTTAGAGGCACCAAACGTGTTCGGAGGCTGATGCCTCAAAAAGTGTACAGTGAAATGTGTAAAGACACAACAGTTTTTGGAGAGATGTGAAGGAGGAAGTGATACTGTCACCCCTCCAGTGCATTTTAGCAGCTAAAATGGACAGTGCAAAAAGTGCCTACAATGCTACATTGACTGGCATACACTTGTACAGTACAGGCCAAAAGTTTGGACAAACCTTCTCATTCAATGCTTTTTTTTTATTTTCATGACTATTTACATTGTAGATTCTCACTGAAGGCATCAAAACTATGAATGAACACATATGGAATTATGTACTTAACAAAAAAGTGTGAAATAACTGAAAACATGTCTTATATTTTAGATTCTTCAAAGTAGCCACCCTTTGCTTTTTTATTAATAAGGGAAATAATTCCACTAATTAACCCTGACAAAGCACACCTGTGAAGGTAAAACCATTTCAGGTGACTACCTCATGAAGCTCATTGAGAGAACACCAAGGGTTTGCAGAATTATCAAAAATTATTCCCCTTATTTATAAAAAAGCAAAGGGTGGCTACTTTGAAGAATCTAAAATATAAGACATGTTTTCAGTTATTTCACACTTTTTTGTTAAGTACATAATTCCATATGTGTTCATTCATAGTTTTGATGCCTTCAGTGAGAATCTACAATGTAAATAGTCATGAAAATAAAGGAAACACATTGAATGAGAAGGTGTGTCCAAACTTTTGGCCTGTACAGTACGTATAGCAAGGAAGACCATTCTCAAGTTCTGGCTATCTAAGAACACCACTGCACTGGACTATTGGTATGGGAAGTATTGAAAACACTTCCTGTGGAAAAACTGACTTATACCCTGCATGACAATGTTGAGGGATTAATCGAGATATGGCAACCAGTTTTAGTCGCAGTGGACCCCGCTTTGTCTCAATTAACAACATAGGAACTGACTACAGGCTGTTCTGGCAATTTGAATGTAACTAGGCCCGCCTGGTGGTGTGTGTGCTTGTCTTATCATTGTTATATATGTATTATTTTATCATTATTTTAGGTGTCTGTCCTTTAGGTGTCTTTTTTTGTATGATGTATGAATATAGTACGCTAAACCCACCAGACTCCATTTAAAAAAGCAATACTTTTAGCGTGTATAGAGCCAACATATTTTCACATGTAAATCAGTAAACTATGTGTTTATTTCAACCAAAACTAGAGTTGTGATGGTTGAAGAAGTGGTAAGACGACTCTAAACGGCTTTCATAGTTTTCTTTTGTTTCTGTCGACTGTGAATGAAGTGTATTTTACGATGCTAAAATGACTGTTTATTTACATGGAGTCTGGTGGGTTTAGCGAACGCCATTTCACGGATGTTTTCATGTTTTAAAAAATGATCTTACTCTTTAACAGAAAGTCGACCTCCTTAGAAATCCTTTCCATAATGTTGTCAGACACTTAGAATATTAATCTGAGTCTGTCAGCGGCAAAACAAGCTTTTTTGTGAAGGTAAATACAAACTGGACAATTGTCCTATTAACTTAGATTGTAGCTTGTTTCGCTGCTGCCGACAGCAGAGATCTTGTTTAATACTGGACCAATGTCAAAGATTGTTGTTCCCATCAGTGACCTAGACACAAAAACATAGGAAAATAGGGTCCAGGTTGACAGTAGTTACCCTTTAATATCTTTTTAATATGTTCTAGTACTAGTATACTAGTGCATTATCAGTCTGATTACAACACTTTCACTGTTACAAATATTGCTATTGTGTTTTATAATTGTTTTCTGTGTGAAAAGATTTTAGATTTGGGTTATTTATAATAGGATAGTTACTATATGGGACTGTTAATTTGATCTCTTATTTAAGGGAAATGTACGTGTGTGTATGTTTGCAGATGTACACCTGCATGTGTACGTATGTGGGCGTGGATAAGTGTATTGCACATTGATGTAATTTTAAGTATATTCTTGTAATGGGATGTCTGTGATGTAATGTGTATGTATTGTGTGTCTATTGTGGACCTCAGGATGAGCAGCTGACTGCTACGGCATCAGCTAATGGGGATCCTTCAGTCTTCAGTCGTTAAAATGCTTTCTTTGGCTGAAACTTCTGTTGATATTTGACGCAAATATTCATGTTTATATCCAACCATCTTCATGCAAAATGAAATGGCTTTAAAGGTCCCATTTCATGCTCATTTTCAGGTTCATACTTGTATTTTGGGTTTCAACTAGAACATGTTTACATGCTTTAATGTTCATAAAACACATTATTTTTTGCATACTGTCTGTCTGAATATACCTGTATTCACCCTTTGTCTGAAAAGCTCCGTTTTAGCGCCCTGTCTCTTTAAGTCACCCTCCTAAAAAAACGCCCACTCTGCTCTGATTGGTCAGCGTTTTATGATCTTCGGCGTCTCTGATCCGTCATTGCAGCCGGGGAATGACTGTAACCGCACTGTAGAGGCACTTTCTACCTAAATATAGTCAAAGATTCTCCATTACTAAAGATAGCGCATTACAAGCCGCACCAATGTTATGGAACAGTACTCACTTCCTGTCTCCTAAATGGGCGTGGCTTCATTTGAAAGTGTAGTGAACGTTGTGTGGATGGATGAAAAGTTATATTTGTTTAATTTGTTTATATTTTCTTTTGTTAACATTATTTACACAGCTAACAGACATATTTAGCATCACAGAGATTAGTTTTGTTATGGTGTTCCTGAATGTTAGCTACTCTGTGTTGCCAAATCTCGCGAGAGTTTCTTCCTGAGACCATAGGCGTAATTTACAGGGGAGATGGGGGTTACAACCCCCCCAATAATCAAAACTGGCCAGTGCAACCCAACCCAAAAACCTATAATAATTTCCTTTACATAAATACAGACATTTGAAACATAACTTGATGCAGAAAAGGCACAAATTGTTGCAGAAAAATTCACCAGAATGCAGGAAATGAAAGTGTTTGATGACCAAAATTTCAATGTTGCTCAAAAGTGGAGATCTCAAACCTCCCAATGTTGAACCCAAAGTTACACCCTAGCCTGAGACAGAAACAGGTCTGGAACAAAGCCTTAATTTTCTCCTGATGTGTCCGTCTGAAAAGTGCCATTTCAGTGTCAGAATGTTCTGGAGATATGTGGCTTGTTGAAACAAAATTTGTCCAATATTAACTTTGGTGACTACGGAGCGAAAGAATCGCTCATAATTTGTGTTCACATTCACTTTGTCGGTTGGAATCAACAAACTCAGGACCTGCCGCTACTCTCCTAAAGAGGCGTGGCAGTAAACCTACAGTACAGGCCAAAAGTTTGGACACACCTTCTCATTCAATGTGTTTCCTTTATATTTTCATGACTATTTACATTGTAGATTCTCACTGAAGGCATCAAAACTATGAATGAACACATATGGAATTATGTACTTAACAAAAAAGTGTGAAATAACTGAAAACATGTCTTATATTTTAGATTCTTCAAAGTAGCCACCCTTTGCTTTTTTATTAATAAGGGAAATAATTCCACTAATTAACCCTGACAAGGCACACCTGTGAAGCAAAAACCATTTCAGGTGACTACCTCATGAAGCTCATTGAGAGAACACCAAGGGTTTGCAGAGTTATCAAAAAAAGCAAAGGGGGGCTACTTTGAAGAATGAAGACATGTTTTCAGTTATTTCACACTTTTTTGTTAAGTACATAATTCCATATGTGTTCATTCATAGTTTTGATGCCTTCAGTGAGAATCTACAATGTAAATAGTCATGAAAATAAAGGAAATGCATTGAATGAGAAGGTGTGTCCAAACTTTTGGCCTGTACTGTATAACATGCACAAAAGATATATAACACAATAAAGGAAAGGGAAAAAGACAAAAAGCATGATATGAGCACTATGAGTTTGTAACATTCCAAAATCTTAAAGGGATACGCCACCGTTTGTTGAAATAGTTCTTATCACGGTCTCCCCTAGCTGTAGATAGGTGGGCCAACGCATTTTTTGTGCATGCATCGTTTTAGTCCGGTGCAACACCGGCAGCGCCGCCGCTAGTTAGCTTAGCGTAGTGAATGGAATCCTATGTTGCCGGTTAGCATGTTGTGAGTAAAAGTGAGCCGACAAAAGAGAAATGAACAACCTCATTACTTCACTGAGACAAAAACTGCGTTGGCCCACCTCTATCTACAGCCAGGGGAGACCGTGATAAGATCTATTTCAACAAACGGTGGCGTGTCCCTTTAATTTTGACTCTTTGAAGATTTAAATTTTCACTGTAAATGCAATATCGGTTCCAGATATCGGTTATCAGTTTCATTAACTACTAATAATCGGTGTTGGTCGATCGCTACAAATAAGGACAGCGTGAATATAAGTATTAGCAGTGAATAATAAAACAGATATTGCACATAGAACTGATAAATTATTGCACACAACTGTCCAAGATTACAGAAACCACAAAGACAAAGACGGGACACTAAAACTCTTGAGCTACAATCGACTCGTGACATTTGGATTCTTATTTTTCAAAGTTATCCCACAAAAAAGAACACTTTGTGTCCTAAGACTGGTTCTCACAGCCTCTCCTTCTCTTTCATCATTTGGACCTCACACTGCTCTCTCTCTGCTGAACACACACACACACACACACACACTCAGACACACTCCTCTCAGATGGCCCGTTGGCCTGTTTCTGCTGTTGGTTGGAGGGGGGGGAGAGGGACCCCCCACCCTGCCCTGGCTGAGTGCCTGGCTGCAGAGGGCAGGACGGCGCCTCCACGAAATGCACCGCGTTCACAGCTCCAGTCTGTGAGTGGAAAACGGGATTATACCCTGCGGTTTGTCTAAATCCACTGACCCGGGGAAAAGAAAATGTCTGATTAAGAGAGCCTGAGACCCCCATTACAGAACATTTAAAGTATTTAGGCGTCCGGAGAGCCGAGCAACGGGCACTGACTGCAGCAGGTGGAGCTTTACGAGGCTGAAACTCAAACATTTTAATGACATAAACACTCCAGTGTATCAATGAACAGAAATATGAGGCTGTTTTTTTTTTTTGTAAATAAATAATTAATTGAAAAAAATATTAAAAGTATTTTTTTTTAGCTGCAATGTAACGTTGACGTAGTCTGGCTATGGTCTGGGGAGTGTGCTCTGTGATCAACGGGCATAGTTCAAATGACTCTGTATGCAATTGGATTGTCCTTCAACCAATCATGATGTAGCTGCGACAGCGGCATCAACAGGTTGCTGCGCTTCGGTGGCCGCCATGTTGAACGTAAACAAGAAGCTGCTTGGACGCATCTCTATTGTCATCGTTTTAAACCCGCCAAAAGCGAGCCAGGTGGATAAGCCAGTATGTGATTGGTTCCCGGAAAAT